>NC_091435.1:119458692-119758692 GCF_964237555.1 Oryctolagus cuniculus | reverse complement strand
TTATCATGCCTCTATGTCTTTGTGTGGACTGCTCTCTGCCTAAATTGCTACCCAGCCCATTGTTGAGCAAGCTCTTTAAATACCTTAAGACTTGGCTCAAATATCCTTTCTGACATGTTGTTGCCAAGGCTTTCTGATTAGAGAATTTATTGTACCCTTTTGTAGTCATCCCTTTGTAAGTTGTCTACTTCCTTAAATCACAAGCTCTTTGAGGGCAAGGACTTTTTCTTTTAGCTCTCTGTATTCACCATAATGTTTGGAGCATCAGAAACTCAATAAATGTTGATAGAATGAATACTTGAATCAATTATCACTCTTGCTTTGCAACCCAGTGCAGCCAGCCCTCTGCTTTGCATGGCTATGAATTTCTACAATTACTCTTCTGGTAGGACAGCCATCCCTTACTATGTTTATTCAGTATCCTCTTGAAGACCACGGGAGTAGGCATTTTTGCTTGATTCATAGGTGCCATCTGGTGGATAAAAGGCTAACTACAGGTGCATTTTTAAAACCATATGGAAGTTAAGATTACTCCTGTTTATTGATATGGAAGTTTCCACTTTTTCATGGAAATTTCCAGAAGCATAGTCAGGAAAAACATATTGGTAATTATTCTTTCATTCTTGTGCACCAGCTTCTTAAAGAGGTTGATCATTAAGAAGTTGATAAATTAAGGTGAATAATATTTAAAAATATTAATTTGGCTAATAGGATGCATATTATTAAATACACTAATTGTTTACTGATTAGTTTAGTAACTTATGTAATTTAGGATGAACTGATTACATTTTTAGATACTGACTTTTTAAAATGTTTCTGTGACATTGAAGTCTTTTGATTCATTGATTCACCAAGCATTTATTGAGATACTTAAATAATGCTTGACATTGTACAAAGCACTGAAGAACCAGAGATGAAAGACAGAAAATATTTAGGTTAGGTGTGAATGTAAAGCTATGTAACTTTTCATAATACAAATCATAAAAACACCATTTAGATTTTTTAAAGAATTCTTTATGTTCATTTAGCCATTCACATTCAGCATTATAAATATCATAAAGTTACCAGTTTTATTTGTATCATTTTGGATTTTTGAGTATTTGAATCTGAAGGAAAATTCTTTGTGGTTTTTAATAAAATGTAAATATGCACTCAATATTCCCATTTCTTACAATCCACTTACCTAAAGGATAGTCTACTCCCCACCTCCCAATTAAACCACGAAGAACAATAAGCCAGGACATGAACAGAAAAGGACTAAGGGAAAATAATGGTCCCAAAGTCCATGTGCCTTTCTCCAAGTCTTGAGCAAGAGATTGTGCATAAAGTCACCTCTTAGAAGCAGGATCATTTGCTGATGGGAGAGTAACCAGAGCTCCTCACAACAATCCAGGTAATTTGATGTGTGCACCAAACTCGTATGCAGGAGACATCCATGTTACAACCCTCCCTTCGTGTTCCACAGATGACCTAAAATAATCAAAACAATTGTGGATGTTATCTGAGCATTCTCTGAAAAGCTCAATATACCCAGGGAAATGAGAGCCATCTGTCAGAGACATCTGTACTCCCACATTTATTACTGCACTACTCATAATAGCCAGAAAATAGAAACAACCTATGTGTCCATCCACTGATGAATGGATAAAGAAGATATAGTACATATTCACAATGGAATATTACTCAGCTGTAAAAATGATGTAGTCTCGTCATTTGAAACAACATGGGTGTAACTGGAAGTCATGTTAACTGAAATAAGCCAAGCACAAATGATCACAAATGATCTCTCTCATATGTGGAATCTAAAAAAAAAAAAAAAAATGGTGATCTTATAGAAGTCAAAAATATAATGGTAGGTTCCAAAGGCTGGAGATGGGAGTGGAAAGGGAGGGTTTGGGAAAGATTGATTGAGGGGTACTAGATTATAGGTAGATGGGGTGTGAAATTCTACGGTCTTATTGTATATAAGGTGAAGATAGATGATGTTATCTTACTGTATATTTTTCTGTTAAAAATCCTAGAAGATAGGATTTTTGGATTTTTTTCACCATAAAGAAATGTTAAATGCTTGAAAGGATAAATACATTTACTCATTTGGATATTACACAATGTATTCATATAAAGAGGTATCACATAATACCCCATAAATATGTACAATTTTAAGTCTGTTAACTTCTCAATGAAAAATTTAAAAATGAAGTTAATAGGTATTCTATATGTATATTTGTCAGTGTATTTGTGGGATATATATATTCATGGATATATAATTTCTAATTCACATAAATAAGTGAACATAAATTTTAAAAACTGGGTATTTGTGTTTCACTTAAACATATCCATCAAAAAAAGTTCAAATCATTTCTAATCACTTAGAGTAGTAAAGTTGAATGGAACATTCACTTTTGTGGAACACTTCATTGCTGATGGCACTCATTAAAAGAGGTAGCATGGAACTGAGCTGCCTAGAATTTTCATCTGAAAATTTGCATAGAAACCCACATATATATTCAAAGTTAATTTTTTCTTTAACTGGAGAGCAGGAAAAGACCCAGACAATTTATTCAGTTCTTGGGAAAGACACCATTAGAGTATTCTATTAAATGAGCTATATATAAAATTATATATATATAATTTTGTTTGTACTGCTCTTGAAGGAAAGATTTCAGAGTTGGCAGATCACTTAATTTAAAAAGAGCTATTCAGTGCAAAAATCACCAGCCACCTGTCTTTTAAGTCCTCACTATTTAATTGCCTGATTGTGGATGTATGATCTGTGTTGGAAAAGAAAGTCTGGCTTGTTGCACATGTGTCATAAGTCATCTTTATTTAATGACTTATTTATCTTAGGGCACTTAATATGTTTTGAAGAAGAATCACATGTTCTACCTTGGGGAATGTAGGTAAATTATAATTGAGTATTGTAGATGGCAAAGTTTCTGTTTTTTTCTAGTCTGACCATTTCCATAATGATTTATGACATTTGGAAATTGCTTGTGGCAGCACATGTTTTTCAGTGGATCCCCTTTGGATGTGGATTCTCTGGCTATCAGGCTCCAAGAAAGGACACTGCTCCATAGCAGGTGACTGCTGGTTCAGTCCCCAAATGAATGCATATGCCAGGCTGAAGCCAGGAGCCAGGAGCTTCTTCCGGGTCTCCCACGTGGCTGCAGGGGCCTAAGCACTTGGGCCATCTTCAACTGCTTTCCCAGGCTGTTTAGCAGGGATTTGTATTGGAAGTAAGGCAGCCAGGATTCGAACCAGCATCTGTTGCCACAGCACCAGCCCCCAAAATGATTTTGAATTCTCTCTTTAAGAGTAATCTCTGTAGCTAGATTGTGAGCTATTTCAAGATGAGGACTATGTGCAACTTATTTATTATTATTATTATTATTATTGACAGGCAGAGTGGACAGTGAGAGAGAGAGACAGAGAGAAAGGTCTTCCTTTTGCCGTTGGTTCACCCTCCAATGGCCGCCGCGCTGCGGCCGGCACACCGCGCTGATCCGAAGCCAGGAGCCAGGTGCTTCTCCTGGTCTCCCATGGGGTGCAGGGCCCAAGGACTTGCGCCATCCTCCACTGCCTTCCCGGGCCACAGCAGAGAGCTGGCCTGGAAGAGGGGCAACTGGGACAGAATCCGGCGCCCCAACCGGGACTAGAACCCAGTATGCCAGCGCCGCAAGGCGGAGGATTAGCCAAGTGAGCCGCGGCGCCGGCCTCAACTTATTTTTAATATTTCAGAAATATATTGTATTGTCCCAAGCATGAAGGCACATAATAAACATAAGCTAAACAATACTGCTAACATAGATATACAAATGTTTTATAATTTTTCTTTAGTTTGGTCATTCATTTATACCAGGGTTTGGCAGGGTTTTATTTTTTTAATAAAAAATGTAAATATTTTAGGCTTTGTGAACTGGTCTCTGTCTCAGCTGGTCAACTCTGCTTTGTGCAAAAGCTGCTATGTACAATAGGTAAACAAATGGGCACTTAAACTTCATAAATAAAGAACATGGGCTGTAGTATTCCACCCTGGATTTAGACCAAAGGTTGTAAACAGGTGTCATCTCATTTGCTAACTTTACTTTGGCCTTGGAATACTGTATTGAGAAGGATTCTGAGAGTAGATCTAGACTCAATTGCCAATAATTCTTTGATCAATAATTTTGTGATCCTTCTGGTGATTTAAGAATACCATGACTTATTATGTTGTTGATTGTCTTTACTTCTTTTCATTAGGTGCTAAGAAACTTGGCTTTTAATTCATCGGTAGCAGATAAGAGGGATCTTAATGCATGTATTTTGTGTATTTTGTGTCTCAACTGTACCCCTCATTTCATTGCAATTTTACTCTCGTTTTTTTTAGCCCTGAATTTCTTTTAAAAAAAAAGATTTATTTATTTCTTTGAAAGTCAGAGTTACACAGAGAGAGGAGAGGCAGAGAGAGAGAGAGAGGTTGTCCATCCTCCGGTTCACTCCCCAATTGGCCGCAATGGCTGGAGGCTGGCCAGGAGCCAGGAGCTTCTTCTGGGTCTCCCACGTGGGTACAGGGGCCCAAGGACTTGGGCCATCTTCTACTGCTTTTCCAGGCTAAAGCAGAGAGCTGGATAGGAAGTGGAGCAGCCAGGTCTCAAACTGGCAGCCATATGAGATGCCTGCGCTTCAGGCCAGGGCATTAACCCACTGTGCCACAGCGCCAGCCCCAGCCCTGAGTTTCTAAAACTTGTCTATTAAAAAATACTTATGAAACTATAGACTTTGCTGAAGAGCAAAGGATTATTGAAAGTGTGCAAGGGTGCATCTGCAAAATGTTTGTGATGATACCTGCCTTGCAGAGATATTGTGAGAATTGAATGGAGTGATTTGTATAAAGTGCCATGCACAGCCCCTTACACAGAGTAAGAAGTAAGTAAATGGTTGCTGTTAAGTATACTTCTTGAGAAGTTCAGCCAGCCCAGCTTGCAGGGTAGGTGAGAAAATCCTGGAGAGGTGAATGGTCTCTTTGGATTACCCAGATTTCATTTCTTGTAACTCAACTTTCCTACTAGGAATAGTAGGTCACAGTGTATATTTGTCCTCCTTCTGTTTGTGGCAAGTAGGACCATATATCCACACAAGAGGATGCCAGGATGGGTTTGGAACCCAAAGGGCTTCTTCCTCTGCTTTGGAAAGTTCCATTTTCTTATCATACAAGGCAGCTGCCATACGTACCTTCAAAGAGAAAAATCTCATTTTTGTTTTAATCCACTAGTTTTAGGACCAGGAATTTTATAACTTGAGATGGTTTTGAGCTGGTTGACATTAAACATGCTGTTGTAGCCCACAGTTCTCTTCATAAAAGAACAACTTTTCTGACTTTTCTTAACAACTGGCTAATAGTAAGTCACTCAGATGTATTATGACTCTGGTTAAAATGGTGTAAGTTCAACACTTGGGAGAAATCTGAAAGGATGGCTGAGGCTCTCCAGTTGCCTATGTGAAAGAAAGGCTACACATATCCCTCCTTACCTTATGTTCCCTAACAGCCCAGGGGCTAGTATGCAGCTCCTCAGAATGCAAAGTGATCTTGAAATCTTTCCTTCTGTAAAATTACAACTTTAATTTACCCCATCTCTGATTTATTCAGATTTAAAAAATTCATATCAATAAAATATACTGTCTGTCCTTCTTGTGTTAACATCTTACAAGTGTACTTCAGACTTGCCCCAAGTGGTGGAGTTGGAAGCATACCAGGGGATTCCAATTCAATCCCATCGAGGTGGCATGTACCAATGCCATCTCACTGTTCCAGGTGATCAGTTTCAGTTCACAGTTGGTCATGGTGGAGGGACTGGGAGTCAAAGGGAGCACATAGACAAGTCTAGTACCTGCTAACGCTAACTGATGGAGTAAATAAAGGGGAGAGTGATCCAACATGGGAAGTGAGATACTCAGCAGACTCATAGAATGGCAGATGTCCTAAATAGCACTCTGGCCTCAGAATCAGCCCTAAAGGCATTCGGAGCTGGCTGAAAAGCTCATGAGAGTATTTCAGGCATGGAAAGCCAAGACACTCTGGCAAAAGATCTCTGCGAGTGAGATCCCAGTGGAAAGAACAGGTCATCAAAGAAGGAGGTACCTTTCTCTGAAGGGAGGAGAGAACCCCCACTTTGACTATGACCTTGTCTAAACAAGATAAGAGTCGGAGAACTCAGAGGGCTTCCATAGCCTTGGAAACTCATGACTGGAGCATAGGGAGATTACTGATGCCATAGACAGGAGTGTCAATTGGTAAAGTCAACAACAGGAGTCACTGTGCACTTACTCCTCATGTAGGATCTCTATCCTTAATGTGCTGTACATTGAGATTTAATGCTATAACGAGTACTCAAACAATATATTTCACCTTGTGTTTCTATGGGGGTGCAAACTGTTGAAATCCTTACTTAATGCATACTAAACTGATCCTCTGTAAAAAAAAAAAAAAAAAAAAAAAAGAAATTATCAATTCCCAACTTGACTCTCACTGGGATTAAACATGACAATAGGTCTGCTCTGATTTCATCATCATTTAAAAAATCATCTATTATTTTTCACTTTATGTTTCTGTGTGGGAGCAAACTGTTGAAATCCATACTTAATGTATACTAAGCTGATCTTCTGTATAATAAGATAATCGAAAATGAATCTTGATGTGAATGGAAGGGGAGAGGGAGTGGGAAAGGGGAGGGTTGTGGGTGGGAGGGACGGTATGGGGGGGAAGCCATTGTAATCCATAAGTCGTACTTTGGAAAATTATATGCATTAAATAAAAGTTTAAAAAAAAAAAAAGTGTACTTCAGAAACTTTGTGAAAAGTAGAATTAAAAGGATGTTTTATTTTGATGCAAAAAAGATTTTGAAATCCATGGGTAGTTTTTCATACTACACATTTTCCCAAAAGTTTTTGAAGAACACTCATATGCATGGATTTCAAAAGTTTTTTGCACCAAAATAGACTTATCTTTTATTTCCATTTTCTTTGAACTTTTTGAAGTACCCTTGTACTGAACTATTTGCCCATTCAGATTTTAAAATGTGTCATTTTATATTTACAGAAGCAGGTGCCGTCAATGTTGAAATTACAGCTTCTCCACACAATTAAGTATCCCATTTCTCCCTGGCTAAAATAAGCTGCCTTCCAAACCCTGTATGCAAAGTTACGCAACACTGCTGGGGATGCTGATTTCCTTTCCCTTCTGCTGCATTTTGCTGCAGCTCTCCAGGACTCAAAATTCTCCTGCAGTTCCTGGCAGAGGTCAGGTCAGTGTTCTGATCATGCCTGGGCTGGTCAGGAAGAAACTGTAGTGTTTTCAAGGTGTTTTGCCACAGGTCATTTTGTAGCCTGTTTTACACAGCTTGCTGAGACTTGCTTGATTGCCCACAAGCTGTTGCGAATGGATTCCAGGTGCTTGCTAGCATCAGAAGTACTCAAGTTTAGTTGGCTTGCTTCAGGGAAGGGCTCAGCTTTTCTAAGGCTGAGCAGACTGGCAATTATAAATGATGATTTAAAAATAATAGTAATAGAGCCTGTGGCATTGAGACAGGTTGTGTAGGAATGTCACTGCATACAGTCAAGACTTTTGCAAGAATTAAAAATATTTACTTGCCAAACTGAGTCTTAGGAGATGCAGAAAGACTGTTAACTGTGGAAGATCTGATATAGCCCTATGTGTACATCAGAATTTGTTGTAAAGCTTTGTAAAAATACATTCCTAGACCTTATAAAACCAGATTCTCTAGGAGTAGAATCTGGCAATTTTCAAAATTTAATGAGTCTGTTAAAATACAGTGCAATTTTAAAACATTTATGGAATCCCAGTCTTAAACTTTGTTTCACTAAATCTGGAGCAGAACCTGTGAATCCACAATTTTTAAGTCAACACATTTTTACTTAAGGCAATTTTACATGTGATTCTTTCCCCTGCCCATCAAAGTCACCTTAGTTCTTGTATGAATCTGCATTTTGAGATAAGTCAACCCCCTCTCGCTACTGCAAGTGATTCATTCAGAAGTGATTGGCTGGCAGACCACTCTGATCATGTACAACCCCCTGATTTCATAGAGAGAACAAAGCCCTGTCTTGTTGCGTTCTATGCATGGATCTAATCAGTCTTCATGGTGACCTGGTTTTTGAGCTTCTCACCTGAACTGCCAAAATAGGGCATTAAATGTTGTATGTGTTTGTTTTCCTGGGAAAATCATGCATTGCTCACGAAGATTTTTATTCAGGTTCAGAATTATACAAAAATATTAGGAAGCATACTCTTAAGTATGAGATAAAATAGTCTGTGGCTCTCTCCAAACCAGCAGTCCTTGCAAGTGGTTTCTGGTAGCTTAAATAAGATGTGATGCTCAAGGAATGTGAAATAACACAGCATTTACATGCCTTTGACAAAAGACCTGTAAATGTCAGTGATGGGAAGGAAGACTGAGGGCCTGATCCTTTTTATCTTTGATTGGGGTCATGTAGAATTTTTACTCAGAGTGTTAGACCTGGTTTCAAAGCACCCATTCCCTAGCCTTCTCCTCCTGCATGCCTACATTGGATTAGATGTTATGGATCCTCATATATGTGAAAAAGCCTTGCAGCTGCCTTCTATAGCTCATAAACTAGTGACAATGCAAGGAAACCGGATGGCGATGCTGTACAGTAGTTGGGAGTGGTCCTAGAGGTCTAAACTGAGGCCAGTGCTGAGGTGGCACAGGGAAGGGGAGGAAGCCGTAGCTTTTATTCTGAGCAACCTAAGCAAGGGCTCCTACCTGAACAGCAGAGGTTTTAAAACTATGTGTATGCACAGATGCTGCTGCATACATTCTTTACTTACCCATGCTTTAGATGAAACAAATTAAATTCACTTTGTTGGGTCAACCTCGAATAAGCTTTGATCTTAAAGGAAAAAAAACCTTCAAGCAATATCTACCTTTGTGTTATTTTCTTTTTTATTTAATATATACAAATTTTATGTATTTCGTATATGCAGATTTAGGAACATAGTGAAACTTCCCACCCTACCCTCCCTCCCACTCATGCTCCCACCCTTCCTCCTCCTTCCTCTTATTCCCTCTGTTAATTTTTACAATGATCTACTTTAAGTTCACTTTATACTCATAAGATTAAATCTACACTAAGTAAAGAGTTCAACAACTTTTTGGAAGAACAAAAAAGTGTTCCTCAACACTAGAGACAAGGGCTGTAAATACAAAGATAAATTTCAGAGTAAAGGCTGTCTTTCCTAATCTTCAGTTTCCCACTCTCTACCCTATTCCCAAGAGTTTCTCTGGATGATTTACTGCTTCTCATTCTACCTCCCTATATGCAAAAATTCAATCAACTTGTCCACACTAAGACTGGATGTTATGTAGCTTATTGCTCCTCCTAAAAATATCTGCCTTTTGATAGGGAAAGGGTTGGCGTTAACCAAAGATTGAAGTAGTAATGATAGAATTTTAGGCATCAAAGAAAACTGAAAGGAAAATGATGTGTGGGTTGGGGGTCTTTTGTGGGTTACTCACAGCCCATTTAATAAGACAGTTAACCAGCTCAGTGGACAGAAAAGCCAACCCTCTCCACACCCCCACCACACACACAAAGAGCCTAAGTCTAATACAGGGTTTGAAGGTACTTGTTAAAGGCATGCCATATTGAGTATGTCGGCCCAGTGAGCACTGGTCTGGAGTTTTCCTGCTACCCTGCTCTCTGGAGGGACACCTTAAGGAACCTGACAGGAAGCTGTGGGGTAGAAGCCAAGTGAGACCCAGAAGGCATTCTCTGGCACTGCTCCTATGTAAATAGCAGCTGCCAGCCAAGGAACATTTTATCTGGCTGTTTTGGCTACCTCCCTGAGGGGTTACTCTACTGTCACAGCTACAGAGCTTCATCTTTTTGATTAATTACTTATGAGTATTTTATAATTCATTTATAGCTGTTAGTCCCATTGGGTTTTTTGAGTCCCCAAGGGTATTTTCAGTTAATGGAACTTTCTAAAATATATTTCTGAATGGAACTTTCTATAATATATTTCAGTAACATTCATGGAAGTTATGTTTCCCCAAATCTTTATAGTCCGAGATTCAGGAATAGAAGGGAGTTTTATCAGTAATTAACTATAATTCTCTTTGAAATGTAAAACCTTTCTCTCTATAAACAAATATTACTTTGCATCTTTTTTCTATAAATCTCAAGTATATAGCGTGTGAAACAAGTTCTTTCTGTAAACTACTGAAAAGATAGGAATTCACCCATCACAAAAGTTTAGCCAGACTGCTTTGGCTAAGTGCTACTTGTTTTCTCAGCAGATTTATGAACAGTCTGCTGGGAAGCTGTTTTCATATTGCCATCTCTTAGGAAATGCAGATCTGTATGTGTGTTTAAAAAAAAACAGACTTAAGAGAAGGAGAGCAGAACTAATATTACCTGTTGCCCCAAATCACTCGTTTTCACTGGAATCCATGTGGTAATTGAGGGACAGAGAATTCATTCATCCTCACTTTGGTAGAAGATGTCTACTCTGAAACTTAACCTCAACTTTTTAGGAGACTGTAAACATATAAAATGTTTAATCCCTTAGAGTTTGAATGTAGATCTTGACCAAAATATTACGATAAGGATAGTGAAGCACATGGTTAAACAATATTTGATACTTTGGCTAATTATATCTTACTGCAATTAAAGGACATTTTTACTGTTAATTTAGTAGGGATCTAGAAAAGGGAGATAATTTAGTTTTTATATATAAAAACAGCCATCTGCAGTTAGAGGAGCCATCACAGAAAGTGGAATTTGAGCTTTATTTTCACACTCTGGCATGCTTGATGCTACCACATAAATATAACTTCAGGTTAAATATGAATTTGATGACTGATACAGTTATTAAAGATGTGTGACATGTTGACTCCCAGAGGAATTGTCCTGACTAGTCTATAACCTGGCAGTCAGCACCTTATATTTAAATTAAGTCAAAACTTCAGTTTCCATAGTGAGTTATATAATTCCCAATCCTTCACATGCTGCATGCTGTGTTCTCTGCAGTGGTCATTTTGCCACACAGCTGACTAGTATTTGCATGTCTGCAGCTTTGGTTTTCCAGAGCAATCTTAAATCTCCATAAAAGGCATTAGATTTCACTTGTGCACTTCTGGTTTAAGCCTGGGACTTCTTTCTGACACTCTTTGTCTTGAAGGAATCAAATTTGCCTTCTTGAGGCAGAATTATGACTTCACAAGGGCACAATGGGCATCTCGAAGGTGCTTTTATTTAAACGATCTCTGCAGGTTAGGAGTGACAGAGACTTGAAGTGGCAAGAAAGGACATTCTGGCAGGCATGAGAGAGGAATAGCTGCTTTGCTTTGTGTCCTTTTCCTGGTGGGCAAGGGCATTCGCTCTGACATTGTTTTGAAGTGTGGGAGCCAAAGAGCTTCTGTCAGAAGTTAATGTATGTTACCATAAGAAAGATGGATTCCAAGGTGGGCCCAAGTAAATTAACATGTGGTCTGTGTGCTGACTGCTACCAAGCCGGCACTCACACATTTACTTCCCTTCAAGGGCAGGGAAACCTTGCCTGCAATGAAATACTACTCCCTTCTCTCTTTGCTCGTGCTCTGACATGAATTCAGAAGGATTCCCTGATGATCTCTCCTGTAGCTCCTGAATATACAGCGATCATCCCTGAGTTACCATTTCCCCAAACCTAGCCCTTTCCCACCTAGTACTCTCAGAACCCACTTTGCATCTTACCTCCCTTGTGTGACAACTTCCTTCATGCCAAAGTCTCACTGAGACTCAATAACTGGGTGGCCTTCAAGACACAGCCAGCTTTTCTGTATGTGAGATCAGTGTTAAAATTACCCTTAACGTGGTGCAAGAAGCACTGTCTTTGTTTTAGTCTTTTGATCCAGCTTTAGAGGCATGTGCACATCCTGAGTAGCAGTGCTGTGTGCTGCAGATTTGGCCTAGATGGGGTATGGATATAAACTGAAAGGCACTGCCCTCAATTATCTGTCTCATTAAGTTGAATGGAGCTTGAGGCTTTTTGCTTAAATTGTGTGTGTATGTATGCGTGTGCACATGTGTGTGTGTGCATAAAATAGAGAGATAAGAGTAATTTATAAAATCATAGAATTAGAAATATATTAAAATTCTGAAACTTTTTTATGTTGGCTAAGCCCAGATCATCCTTGAGGCAAAAATGGGTTTTTCTTCTTAAGATGCATTATCCAGGTTTTGAAATCTTAAAATCCCATCTATTGGTTTTTCAAAGTTACTTTGAAATTGAGTCTTTATATTAAGGCCAACATTCATAATATAACCTGCTACAAACTTAATGGTAAGATCCCTTTCACCCAAGGGAAATGAAATCAGCATATGAAAGAGTCATCTGTACCACAATGTTTATTGCAGCTCAATTCACAATAACTAAGACATGGAATCAACCCAAATGTCTGTCAACTGAAGACTGGATAAACAAATTATGGGATATGTACACCATGGAATACTACACAGTGGTTAAAAAAAATGATATCCTGTCATTTGCAACAAAATGGATGAAACTGGAAAACATCTTACTTAGTGAAATAAACCAGTCCCAAAAGGGCAAATACCATATATTCTCTCTGATCTATGATAACTAATAGAGCACCTAAAAGGTAATCTATAGAAGTGAAATTGACATGCAATGACTTTGAACAGCCCTTGTCTCAACTGTTAAGACACTTTTTTTCATACTATTTGTTGAATTTTTTTACTTAGTATAAAGTTAATTGTATGTATATGTGTGTGTGTGTGTGTGTGTGTGTGTGTTAATTGAAAGTTTTAAAAAATCCATTTCTTTGTTTTAGAAGTACCTTCCAGCCGGCGCTGCGGCTCACTTGGCTAATCCTCCACCTGCGGCGCTGGCACCCCAGGTTTTAGTCCCAGTTGGGGCGCCGGATTCTGCCCCGGTTGCTCCTCTTCCAGTCCAGCTCTCTGCTGTGGCCCGGGAAGGCAGTGGAGGGTGGTCCAAGTGCTTGGGCCCTGCACCCGCGTGGGAGACCAGGAGGAAGCACCTGGCTCCTGGCTTCGGATCGGCGCAGCACGCTGGCCGTAGTGGCCATTTGGGGTTGAACCAACAAAAAGGAAGACCTTTTTCTTTGTCTCTCTCTCTCTCTCTCACTGTCTAACTCTGCCTGCCAAAAAAAAAAAAAAAGAAGTACCTTCCAAGTAAGAATTCATTGAGTATTCATTGAGTATAGGGGAGCTTGCTTTCTTTTGAATACCATACCTAAAACTTTATAAAACTACATATTATATAATAAATCTTTTAATTGGCAATAAAATAGATCATTTGATTAAAAAGGGAACAAAAACAAAAACCCGGCTTGGCGCTGCAGCTCACTAGGCTAATCCTCCTCCTGCCGCACCGGCACACCAGGTTCTAGTCCCGGTTGCCCCTCTTCCAGGCCAGCTCTCTGCTGTGGCCCAGGAGTGCAGTGGAGGATGGCCCAAGTGCTTGGGCCCTGCACCCCATGGGAGACCAGGAGAAGCACCTGGCTCCTGGCTTCGGATCAGCGCGGTGTGCCGGCCGCAGCACGCCGGTTGTGGCGGCCATTGGAGGGTGAACCAACGGCAAAGGAAGATCTTTCTCTCTGTCTCTCTCTCTCTCACTGTCCACTCTGCCTGTAAAACACACACACACACACACACACACACACACATACAAAAAAAAACCCTCTGGCAACTATGATATATAGAATATTAAAAATATAACATGATGAGGCATATTTTCATAGTTAGGATATCAGAAGCCTGTTTTTAAGTCCACTAATGGTGAAAATGAGTGATAACTTGAAATTTTCAAATTTCCAGAGAAAAAGACTAAAAGTGATTTGAACAGAAGGCTGATATATTTGTGATATTTTTCTAATGAAGGCTGTAATAGAATTTAATTCTGTATCACTTTTGCCTTCCTGCAGCCCACATGATTGGTCTGGTATGTTTCTTTCAGTTCTACAAAGTGCATCTAACACTTTCCCCTTGTGAAGAGATATTTGGAGGGTGGCGATGGTGGTGGATATTCCCTAAAATAGGAGGAGATGAATAGTTTCAGGCTTACAGTTAAATGTTCAGAAGGAATTGTATTATGCCATTTAGTGTTCCCATTACTCTACAGTTCCACTTTCCTCTTCAGCTTCTAGTTTTGCAACACTGAGTCCAGCTGGCCTGCCTTTGTCTCCATTTTCTCCCCAAGCTTTGCTCATGTGCTCGTTTGTTCTCTTCTCATTGACTTTATCCTAGGCTGGGGCTGCTTTTCCTTGTACAGAGATGACCACAGTTGGCATTGCAATCTTTTTTAAGATTTATTTATGGCCAGCGCCGCAGCTCAATAGGCTAATTGTCCACCTGCGGCACTGGCACCCTGGGTTCTAGTCCCGGTCGGGGTGCCCGATTCTGTCCTGGTTGCTCCTCTTCCAGTCCAGCTCTCTGCTGTGGCCCGGGAAGGCAGTGGAGGGTGGCCCAAGTGCTTGGGCCCTGCACCCGCGTGGGAGACCAGGAGGAAGCACCTGGCTCCTGGCTTTGGATCGGTGCAGCACATTGGCCGTAGCAGCCATTGAGGGGTGAACCAACAGCAAAGGAAGACCTTTCTCTTTGTCTCTCTCTCTCTCACTGTCTAACTCTGCCTGTCAAAAAAAAAAAAAAACGATTTATTTATTTATTTGAAAATCCAAGATACAGAGAGAAGGGGAGAGAGGGAGGAAGAGAGAGGGGGAGAGAGAGAGAATTTTCCATCTGCTAGTTCACTTCTCGAATGGCTGCAACAGCCTGGGCTAGGCTAGGCCAAAGCCAGGAACCCAGAGCTGCTTCCGGCCTTTCCACATGGATGCAAGGGCCCAAGGCGTTGAGCCATCTTCCACTGCTTTCCCAGGTACATTAACAGGAGTTGGATTGAATGTAAAGCAGCTAGGACTTGAACCAGCACCGATGCCAACACTGCAAGAAGAAACCACCTATGCCAGCCCTGCAATCTTCTTTTTTTTTTTTTTTTGAAAGTTAATTTCTTCTTTTTTCTTTTCAGTTTCAAAAGTGATTGATGTTTCTTGCTACACTATTCCCTGTCTAAGCAAGGATAACTTACTTGACCTCCCTGGGTCTGTTTCTTCACCTGGAAACACCTTTTAGGGTTGCCATGAGGATTAAATGAGCTGACATGTGTACAGTGTTCAGCAAGTGCCAGCACAGGGAAATACTATTTTCACTTAATAAAATTTGGAAAGTACAAGAAACTACATAAAAGTCATTCAAACTCTCAGTATTCTTTTTTTTTTTTTTTTTTTAATTTGGCAGGTAGAATTATAGACAGTGA
Source organism: Oryctolagus cuniculus (assembly GCF_964237555.1). Taxonomy (NCBI): domain Eukaryota; kingdom Metazoa; phylum Chordata; class Mammalia; order Lagomorpha; family Leporidae; genus Oryctolagus; species Oryctolagus cuniculus. The sequence continues at coordinate 119,743,337 of NC_091435.1, read as the reverse complement.
GAGAGAGGGAGAAAGGCCTTCCATCCGATGGTTCACCCCAAATGGCCACCATGGCCAGCGCTGCGCCGATCCAAAGCCAGGTACTTCCTCCTGGTCTCCCACGAGGGTGCAGGGGCCCAAGCACTTGGACCATCCTCCACTGCCCTCCTGGGCTACAGCAAAGAGCTGGACTGGAAGAGGAGCAACCCAGTGCCCATATGGGATGCTGGCGCTGCAGGCGGAGGATTAGCCAAGTGAGCCACAACACCAGCCCCAAAACTCTTAGTATTCTTAGATAACTAATAATACACATTAATACTCTTTTATTTATTTATTTATTTTGGACAGGCAGAGTTAGGCAGAGAGAGAGACAGAGAGAAAGGTCTTTCTTTGTTGTTGGTTCACCCCGAAATGGCCACTAAGGCTGGCGCGCTGCGCCGATCCGAACCCAGGAGCCAAATGCTTCCTCCTGGTCTCCCACGCGGGTGCAGGGCCCAAGCACTTGGGCCATCCTCCACTGCCTTCCCGGGCCACAGCAGAGAGCTGGACTAGAAGAGGAGCAACCGGGACAGAATCTGGCGCCCCAACCGGGACTAGAACCCGGTGTGCTGGCGCCGCAGGTGGACAATTAGCCTATTGAGCCGCGGCGCCAGCCAATACACATTAATATTCAAAGCAGTTTTTTCCTTATGCATGTACTATATAACTACTTTGTAATCTGCTTTTTATTATGAACACATATATTTCACACATAATTTACTATTCTTTTATAGTATAGTTTTTATTTTTAAAAATATTTATTGTTGATTTGCAAGGCAGGTCACTGGTTCACATTTCAAATACTTGAAATAGTTGGACTGGACTGGGGCCAAAGCCGGGAGTGGGAGCTCAATCAAGGTCTCCCATGTACATGTCAGGAGTCCAATTACTTATGCCAGCACCACTTTTTCCCCAGGGTGTGCTCTAGCCTGAAGATGGCATCAGGAGCTGGAGACTGTGTTGAGCTCAGGCACTCTGACAAGGTTTCTGGGCATCTTAACTGGTGTCTTAGCCACCAAATTCTCACTCCCTATTCCCAACAGACATGTGATTTTTAGTAGCTACACTGTATTCCATGGCATACATATCCTACAGTTCAACCAATTTCTAGATTTGCACATAAATCTTTTCTGCCTACAAAGATTATCTGATTTATTCTCCAACTGGCACAAACCAGCTTTCTGAAATTTCCCTCAGACATTTTACTTGTCTTGCTTGAATCTCATTCTGTTTCAGTGCATGTTAAACTTAACTTGAAGCATGTTCTTCCTCCAAGAACACTTGAGCAGTTGTTTCACTCTTTAATATGTTATAGTTGTTTCTTGTTAGTAACCCCTGTAAATCACCCGTCCAACACACATACACCATTGAACAGAGTTGATCCTTCTCTAATTGCCAGCCCTTTCATATTCCTAATTTTGTCAAATTCATTTCTTATTATTTTTCCCTATGAACTCTCACCCTCTACGTTTTAGATTGTTGGCTTTCATTCATCCAGTAAGTGCCTCTTGTCTCAAAATTGATCTTGAAACTCTGCCAGAACAATCTCCTGATTATGTTTTGTGTCCTCTCTCCCATCTTAATTTCTCCCCCTAAAAGCTGCTCAACACTTAATATAGCTCATGTACTAAATAAATTAATTTTATTTCAAGTTTCAGACCTATTTTTGTATTGCATGGTACACTGTGTTTTTCTAGTATTTCATGTGTGTTTTGCTTGCATCTTGAAATCGCAGGTTCCTTTAGGATGGGAGACTTATTCTCCCAAAAGCATCAAGTCTAATGTGCTTTACTCAGCAGACAGTCACTAAATTAGAGTTGGCTGGCTGACAGGTTTTCTCTTTAAGATGTGGTGTGAAGCATTTATCGGCTCTTGAAATACACTTTTGCACCTGATGCCAAATTCTTTCATAAGTTTCAGTTGTTTCTTAACATACTGCTATAATTAGGAAATAGGCTTTTAGCCTAATGACTAGTATCAGCATCCTACCTACTAAGTTCCCAGAATTTAGATTCATAATCATTCTACTTCTATTCACTTGCTTTTTTTTTTTTTTTTTTTTTTTTAATAGGGTCTATGCTTGCACTTTGCTGTCTTCCAGACAGAAGCTGGTATGGGTAACAAATGCTTGCAAACTCTGTCAGAAGGTGCATTGGGCACCTCTTGTGCCCTGTGCATAAGCTCTAGTTCATCTTTTTTTACTCCAGCTGTTGCAGAAGTCCCAGGTTCTCAGGTCTAACTGGAGGAAACCTGTGAGCTTTCTTCCACTTTCTGCCCAGAGGCTTTGCCACAGGATATGTTTGGGAACTTGATCACGAGTTCAGATAAGTGTGGACTTGAATGTCTAGGGAGTGAACTCTCCATAAGGCAACCCTTAACTCAGGTGTGTAGTTCTCCAGTGATATTTCTACATGCCTCCTCCAAGGGCCCCTAGCAGAATCAGGCCCATTGCCAAATGAAGAAATAAAGGCAAAAATGGAGAATTTCAAAAGATTATGAATTGGGGGCATTTAATAAAGTATGTAGCTTTATGCATAAAGTAAATTTCCCATTTTGGCATATGAATGATGATTTGAGTTTGAGCTGTTTGCTTTTCTAAAGTAACGGCATCAGTGATTAAAATTAAAGACAGCTATGGTTCCATTTGTCAGTAAAAAATCCGACTCTTATTCCCTATCTGGAATCATGAAAGAAAGCTATGTTTGCAGGCAAAAAACCAACTGTGAAAAATCTTTCTCCAAAGACTATCTCAAAGTACCTGATTCTTGCATCCTGTTAAGGTGTTCAGCTTCTGTGGTACAAAGCACTAAACCAAATCTTGGGGGAAACACAATGAATGATGTGTAAGATCCATTCCTTGTTTCCACCAAACTGAGGAGCTAAAATACCTACCTACACACATAACTGAAAGACCGTTGGGTGCTCTTAGGTGTTCCTAAGACACTAACAGAATATACAGCACGTGATTGGCCACAATCAATTTGTCTACCATGACTGAAGAGTCTTGAAGATACAGAATGATAAAATCATAAATTCTTTGGGAAAGTATTAAGTACAAATGCCCAAGACTGGTAATGGTAATAATAATCTTATTGTTTTAGAAATGCTTAGGTTATGAGAGCATGCAGTTTTTGATTTCAACTCTTAGTAGCATTTATCATAGATTAAAGAATGGGTAAATAACCCCCATAGCTTTACTGTGTTTTTTACTTCATTTTTAGAATCTCAGTGGAAGTTTTAGGTTTAAAGTGTTTATTGTATTATCTATTATTTGTGGAGTGATTCCAATTTCAGTGCTGTCTTTTTGAACATAAGCTGATGCTTGAACATAAGGCTTCATTGCCATTTGAGCACATTTAGAATGTCACCTCAGTAAAAAGGTGATTTCTTTAAAATATCTTAACAGACTTTAATATTTTGCCTAGGGTTATTTCTTTCCTTTCCTCTTAAGGATATTTCCCAATAAAAAGAATGCTATATATGTTATGTTTTAGAAATGAATGTCAAAGCCGGCGCCGTGGCTCAATAGGCTAATCCTCCACCTTGCGGCGCCGGCACACCGGGTTCTAGTCCCGGTCGGGGCGCCGGATTCTGTCCCGGTTGCCCCTCTTCCAGGCCAGCTCTCTGCTATGGCCAGGGGGTGCAGTGGAGGATGGCCCAGGTGCTTGGGCCCTGCACCCCATGGGAGACCAGGAAAAAGCACCTGGATCCTGGCTCCTGCCATCGGATCAGCGCGGTGCGCCGGCTGCAGCGGCGGCCATTGGAGGGTGAACCAACGGCAAGGGAAGACCTTTCTCTCTCTGTCTCTCTCTCTCACTGTCCACTCTGCCTATCAAAAATAAAAAAAAAAAAAAAGAAATGAATGTCAAAATATGACTCCAGTATAGTCAAAGATAGAGGCTTTGTTCAAAGACTTATTGTCATAATTTTAATTAAAAAAGTAAATTTCATTTTAGGCACAATTAGCATGTACAACTGGAAGGAAATATGCAGTGCACTTTCAGTTACATAGAGTGTATCAATATTTGTAAAATGTGAATATAGAACTATTTTCTCTACCTCATGGGTATTCCAATGTTGTGGGGGGAGAACTAAAGACAGATGTTATACTGAATAGTAAGGTAACTGTTGTTACACTGAATAAGCAAGGTGAGTTTAGAAATGGATATTCTGTAGTATGTCTCTTTGTTTTACAGTGTCAGAAGAAAATTGTTGTTAAACTCTGGAGTTAAATATGTTGTGTTAATGTGCTGAGTTTATTTGCATTTTATGGAATAATTTTATTTGTTCTGCACTGCTGGCCAGCGAAGAAATTGAACAATGTTTGGTGATATTTTAAAGTTGTGATTTCATCAGCAACTCACTTAAATATAAATCTGGAAATAAAAAGCGTTGTGTACTATTCTTGGCTACTTTAAGGACTGAAATATAACTCCACCCTTCCCCTCACTTCCCAGTGAACTTTTCCTAAGAAGTCAGTTGTCATTGTTTCAGCAAGTTTTTTCCTTAAATTTTTTGCTAATGTTTAAAGATAAAGCTATGCACTCTGGCCTCAGAATTAGCCCTTAAGGCATTCAGATCTGGCTGAAGAGCCCATGAGAGTATTTTAGGCATGGAAAAACAAGACACTCTGGCAAAAAAAAAAAAAAAACTAAATGAAAGATCTTTGTGAGTGAGATCCCAGTGGAAAGAATGGGTCATCAAAGAAGGAGGTACCTTTCTCTGAAGGCAGGAGAGAACTTCCACTTTGACTATGATCTTGTTAAATAAGATCAGAGTTGGCGAACTCAAAAGGCTTCCATAGCCTTGGCAACTCATGACAAGAGCCTAGGGTGAATACTGATGCCATAAACAAGAGTGTCAATTTGCTAAGTCAACAACAGGAGTCACTTACTCCTCATGTGGGATCTGTCCTTAATGTGTTGTCCAATGTGAATTAATGCTATAAACAGTACTGAAACAGTATTTTTCATTTTGTGTTTCGGTGTGGGTGCAAACTGTTGAAATCTTTACTTAATTTATACTAAATTGATCTTCTGTATATAAAGATAATCGAAAATGAATGTTGATGCGAATGGAATGGGAGAGGGAGCGGGAGATGGGAGGGTTGCAGGTGGGAGTAAAGTTATGGGGGGAAAAGCCATTGTAATCCATAAACTGTACTTTAGAAATTTATATTTATTAAATAAAAATTTAAAAAATAAAGCTATGAAGGTTACAAAGAAACATTCAGAAGATAATTTTTAAAAATTGCCATACTAAGAACAATGGAACAATACAGAAAATATGGAAAGTAAAAAGTATCTTTTGCAACTGGAATATATCCTTATGTATCTTCTCACATGCAAAATAGTACTTCAAAAATAGTGGCAAGTGCACATTATCTTTTAATTCTATTTTTCATGAATTTTTAAAGCATCATCACATATGATACTAAACCTTAACAATACCTCATTATGTTCCCCCTGGTATATGTGTGTATACATTAAGTCCTCTCTTGTATTCTCCAAAGATATTACACCATGTGGTTATCATTTCTTGGTGACAGCTCACAACATACATTCTCTTTACATTTTCTGTTGTCATTAACTGTAGGCATTTTGGTGTGCAATAGAGCCCTTGAAATTTGTTTCTCCTATCTAACTGTAATTATGCATCCTTAAACCCACATCTCCTTATCCCAACCTTGATGCTAACCACCCCAGCCTCTGGTAACCACCATTGTACTCTCTAGATTCATGAGTTCATTTTTTTTTTTAGGTTCTACAGATGAGTGAGATTATATAATATTTGTTAGTGCCTGGCTTATTTCACTTAATATAATGTCCTCCAGGTCCAGTTATGTTGTCTACAAATGGCAAGATTGCATTCTTTTTATAACTAAATAGTATTCCATTGTTTGTATATATCACTTTTCCTTTATTCATTCATTCTTTGGGCATTTAGGTTGATTTCATATCCTAACTGTTGTGAATAGTACTACAATAAGCATGGAAGCACAGATTTCTCTTCAGTATACTGATTTCATTTCCCTTGAATATATACCTCTAGCAGGAGTGCTAGATTATGTAGTAGTTGCATTTTTAATTTTTTTGAGGAACTTTCATACTGTTTTCCATACTGACTGTATTAATTTACATTCCCACCAGCAGTGTGCAGGAGTTCTCCTTTCTCCATATCCTTGCCAGCACTTAACTTTTGTCTTTTTGCGAATAGCCTTTCTAACCAGGGAGAGGTAATATCTTATTAAATTTTTGACTTGTATTTCCATGATGATTAATTATGTTGAGCAGTTTGTCATGTTGGCCAAATGTTTTCTTTTGAGAGTTGTCTATACAGGTCTTTTGTCCATTTTAAAATCAGAGTTCTTGTTTTGTTTTGACTTTCTTTGCTGTTGAGTTGTTTGAGTTCCTAATGTATTCTTGTTTTTAACCTCTTGTCAGCTGTAGAAATGGAAAATATTTTCACTCATTCTGTAGGTGGTCTGTTCACTATATTGTTTCTTTTGCTGTGCATGAGATTTTTAGTTTGCAGGCACATTTGTCTATTTTTGCTTTTGTTGCTTATGCTTTTAAGGTGTTAATGTGGGCAATGAATATTGACTTTTTAAAGTCCAGGTTATTGTCTTCCACATAGATAGAAATATTAAGTAGAGACTGGTATCATGTGCAAATAGAAACAGAGTTTACTTGGTAGTGAGGGAATAAATGTGTATTCACATGGGAGTGTGGGCCACCCCACACAGAGAAATACCTAACATGAGTGGGTCAATGAATTGCCTGTAAATGAGAAAAAAGCAAACCTGAAAACAGTACCTATAACTGGGAAGGTGTATCTGAGTGTTCCATGGTAGAAAGAGCAAAAATGGGAGAAATACCTCCAAGCAATACCTCCAACCAAGGTCCACTTCTTTTTATAAGGAAGAGGGTGGAACCCCAATTGGATGTGCAAATGGGGTGGGGTCTTAGCATGCACCATTTTCCTGGATGCAGCATGTGCATCTTGGGAAGGTGCGTGAATCAAATTGACAGGTAAAGAGATAGTGTTACATTGAAGGGGTATGAGAATTCCAGCTCACCGGGCGTAATTCCTGCCTCTTTATCTCATACCAGTGTTAGCCAAAAAGTCATTGCCAGAGCAGGGTCTTGAAACATTTTTCTTTTGTTTTCCTCTAGTAATTTCATGGTTTTAGGTCTTACATGCATATAAGTCTCTAGTCCATTTTGAGTTATCTTTGCATATAAATATATTGAGAGATTAGGGTCTTATTTCATTTTTCTGTATATGTATATTCAGTTTTCCCAACACCATTTATTGATGAGACCATTTATAAACCTTCTCAAGAGATTAAAAATTTCAGAATTCCTGATTCATACATGCTATTCTATCACTTAACTTCACCCAAAAAATTTGTTTTAACTATTATTATATTTTCAAGAGGGAGAAAGAAGAGTATACTACTACCCTAGCCCACTAGAGGAACATTTCAGGACCTTTAGGAAGGCCTTTTTCAAAATACAAATCTTCCTTTATATGCCCACATGGAACGTGTTTGCCTGATTGAAAATCACTGCATGTAATTTCAGATATTACTAGTGGGAATGTGTAATCTACAGATAGTGTCCAAGTAAAACAAAACAAAACAAGCAAAATCAAGTTAAGAATAATATGTATAGAGACTAAGAAACTAAAGTGGTGAAAAGTGCTTTTTTTTAGGTTATGCTAAAAGTTAGTGTCATTACATTACATTGGGTCTCTTCACCCATTATTTCAAGATAGGCCCTAGAAGAGGGCTCTCTTTTCTAATCTACAGGAGTTCCTATGTGTGCATTAATGAGTGGAGAACAGCAAAGCAAAGTAAGGATGTGGATTCTGTAGTATGAGTGGGCTCAGGCTGAGATGAGTGTTGTGACTATCTTCTGGATTCTAAATGAGGGCAGGTCAAATTGTATCCCACAAAATGGCTCTCATATGGCCTTAAGAGGTCACTGGAATAGTTGAAACCAAGTCTGTGAATATCCAGCCAAATGTATTATCTTTTATACATTTAAACTCAGTAGAAAACTCTTAGAGGTACATGATTCTGTCTGTTTGAAGATCTACCTGCCTGGGTGTAGTGGAGTCTAAAGATCATAATGATAAGGACAGGCTTGTCTGGAGAGTTGGTTCTACTATGCTTTGAGTTCTTGCTACAGCACCTGAGGGTAAGTGAGAGGCCTGAGCTGAGAAGGACTAATGGGGCTCTCTGACTGTTCTATCTGCAGACTGCAGCTGAATATGTAAAATCTCGACTCCCAGAGGCCCTTAAACAGCATCTTCAGGACTATGAGAAAGACAAAGAAAACAGTGTGCTGTCTTACCAGACCATCCTTGAGCAGCAGATTCTCTCGATTGACCGGGAAATGCTAGAAAAACTGACTATATCCTATGATGAAGCAGGTATGTTTGCTTTAATACATACACACGTGATTTTTCCCCTGTAAAATACCTTTTATAGACCTTGGTTAAATTTAAACCTTTTCTGAGGTAGAATATTAAGGGCAAACTGGATTCAAAATTATGTATCTTGGATTAATAATAAGTTTCTTCTTTGCAGGTTTAGTATCAAAACTTTGTCAAGAGAATCCTAAAATATGGCTCTTAAATATCAAATCTTTTAATTTTTGTCCTATTATTTAAATGGATTTTTCCCTGGCCTTTTATCCACTGTGTACTATTGATGCCATCTTTTAAATTATAACTTCAATTTGGAGTAGCCACTGAAACCTTCTACATCTGATAATCCAAGAACTGTTATTTGGTTCAAGTATTTTTTTTTAAATTTCAGATAGTTCTAAAGAGGTACTATTTTTCTTTTGTCTTGAAGTTTTAAGCTTAACTAGGCTTTCTTTTCCTTAGTATCTCAGATAAAACCTAGCCCCTAAAACCACACCACAGACGTTGGTTGCCAGCATCCCATCTAAGGGAGTTTTAAGTCGTGGACAGACTTCCTTGTAACACAATTTTTGTCTATTAATATAATCTCCCAGCTAAAACCAATTTTAATGAAACTGGTTCAGGATTGCTTAAAATTATTAAAATCTTTAGTAAAATTAAACTTACGCAGCAGGAATACCCTGATTAAATTTGCCACACCACTTCTTCCACTGAGAGAAGTGGGGGTAGGTTTCTAATGGTCAAATGTTGGTATTATTAATCCCTATTTTTAAAAAATATTTATTTATTTGAAAGGCATATGACAGGACGAGAGGGAAAGACTTGGGGATAGGGGGAGAGAGAATCTTCCTTCTGTTGCTTCACAACAGCCAGCTCCGGGCTAAGAACTTACTCCTGGTCTCCCTCATGGGAAGCAGAGGATCACACACATGGGCCATCATCTGCTGCTTCCCTGTACTTAATCCCTATTTTAATATCAGAAACTTCTGATTTGATTTCCACAAGGTTATTTTTAGCATGCATCTGATTTTCTTCATGATGTGGTAAGCAATCTCAACTCTGAAATTCAAAACATTTGATGTCAAGCTTGGATAACATTTATATGTATATGTGTGTGTGTGTGTGTGTGTGTGTATGGATAGCATAAGTTATGTATATATGTGTAGTTATTCTGCTGCCCTGTTTTACATGTCCACCCTTTATATTCCTTTCCTAGCCTGGCTCCAGTACATATCTACTGACTCTGATATTTTTCTTTGCTTTGTTGATTTTCCAGGCACAGTGGCTCTCTTTTACCTTTTAGGTGGTTGATTATTTGGTCTCTATATTTGTCTTGCTTTTTTTTTTTTTTTACCTTTATTTACTTGAAAGAGCATCAGAGAAAGAGGGAAGGAGGGACAAAGGAAGGAAGAGAGGGAGAGAGAGAGAGAGAGAGAGAGAGAAAGAGAGAGAGAGAGAGAGAGAGAGAGAGAGAGAGATCCTCCAACTGCTGGTTACTCCCCAAATGTTCACAACAACTGGCAGTGGGCCAGGCTGAAGTCAGAAGCCCAGGATTCCATCTTGGTCTCCCATGAGGGTGACAGGGGCCCAACCACCCAGTCCATCTTCTGCTGCCTTCCTTGGTCATTAGCAGAGAGCTGGATCAGAAGTGGAGCAGCTGGGACTTGAACCAGTACTTTGATAGGCGATGCTGGCATTGCAAGCAGCTGCTTAACCTGCTGTGTAACAACACCAGCCCCTGTACTGCTTTTAATATTCTTCTCTTTGGAATTCCTGTTCATCTACTCTCTCATTCTAATGGAGATCATAAAACTCCTATATTCTACTCACTTCTTGCCACTCCATGCCCATTTTAAGGTAAGGAAACTGAGGCCCATAGACTTGCCTGAAATAACAAATTTGGTTAGTTGAAAGCTGGAAACCCCAACCTCCTAATTAGTAACCAAGCTGTGCTTTCACCAACTAATGCAGATTCTCACTTGTTCAATAAGCGTTCGTTGAATGCACAGCAGTACACTAGGCAATTAGAGGAAAATGGGAAGAGGATTGAAAAGGTAAAGAGGAATGTGAGGGGGTAGAAGACATCCATCTTGCTGAAAGTGTAGCTGGGGAGCTAAGACGTGCATGTATGCACTGGAGAAGGATGCCTGAGGAATTTGGGACTGTGTACCATGGTCAAGCTATTAGAGTTAAGCTGAGATGTGAAGTCAAGAGTAGTGAAAGCAGCTCATGTTTTCCTTGGACTTTCTTGGGGAAGGATGTTGTTTTAAACTTTTTGAAGGACAAATCGGAAATGTGGACTTGTGGAGAGAAGAGGGATCCAATCCAGTGCATGAAGTGGGCACAACCAGGTACTAAGGTGGGAGTGAACATCAGCCACAATCTCCCTCTGCAAGTGGAATCATTTTCTACCCTGCTGTACTGTTATTGAGCAACTACTAATCTGTAAAGGCTCGCTTGTATGTCACTTTTTTTTAAAGGTTTATTTATTTATTTGAAAGGTAGAGTTACAGAGAAGCATTGACAGAGAGAGAGAGGTCTTCCATCCGCTGGTTCACTCCCCAGATGGCCGCAATGGTTGGAGCTGGGCCGATCCAAAGCAGGAGCCAGGAGCTTCTTCCGGGTCTCCCACGTGGGATTCAGGGGCCCAAAGACTTGGGCCATCTTCTACTGCTTTCCCAGGCCATAGCAGGGAGCTGGATCGGAAGAGGAGCAGCTAGGACTCAAACCGGCGCCCACATGGGATGCCAGCACTGCTGGTGGCAGCTTTACCTGCTTCGCCACAGCGCCAGCCCCCTATACGTCACTTTTAAGGGCAAATACTTTGGCACAGAACTGATCTAACAATACACTCTGCAGCGTGAAACACAGAGTAAACACAGGATTGAGAGTTTCAGGATCTGAGTTTCAGGCTTCCCTCTAGCTTTAGCAAATTAACCATTAGAACATTTGCTTCTTCATCTGTAAACTTGGACTAATAACTCACAAGGTTGTTATAATAATAAAATATATTGTCTTTAGAGAAATTCTTAGAAATCATATTGCAGAGGCCAATGTTGTAGCACAGCAGGTAAAACTGCTGCTTCTCCACTGGCATCCATATCAGAGAGCTGGATCAAGTCCCAGCTGCTCTGCTACCCGTCCAGCTCCTGGCTTCAACATGGCCCATTCCCAAGCCATTGCAGCCATTTGGTGAGTGAACCAGCAGATGGAAGATCGATCTATCTCTCTTTCTCTCTTTCTCTGTGTGTGTGTGTGTCCCTCTCTCTCTGTCACACTACCTTTCAAATAAATAAAATCTTTTAAAATATGTCTTGCAAGTGCTAATGAATGCCTCCAATGCCAAGTGAGAACATAGTTGGATTTTTTCTCTCTCTCAAATCAGTTTAAAGTACTCTTAGAGTCTTTTTCGTGACACATAGTGTTTGGAAAGGCAGAGGACAATTCAAAAGGATGATCTTCAGATCTCTGAGGAGTCGAGCTACTCTGTTAAATCACCCACTCTGAACTCAGTTTGCCTTTGCTCATCCCTGCATAAGGGGACACAGGTGGTGGATTTGTTGGGGGCTGCGTGAAGTCACTGCCACATTCTCCATAACCTAGATATTAAGTGATTTCAATCAAAGAATGAGGATAAAATAAAAATGATGTTGCTATTTAACAGAAAATATCTCATTATAATACACAGGAATGAGGCTAGGACATTGGTAATAGTACCTTCTGATATAAACATGCTATATTAAGACACCCTTTCGCTTCAATGCTTGGCTTCTTTCCATGTTAGCCCAGTTTTGCCTTTCTCACATTTTTAATTCAGCTCTTCATTTTAGGAAGTAGTTAATTGTTAGTTAGACGATATCCTGGTCTCCAGAGAGGTTAATTTATCCTTAATGCTCATCCACTGATAAATCATCCTGAGTGGCTTAATGACAGTTACCACCATCTGTGGCTTCTAAAACTTCTAAAAACCAATTAATGAAAAAAATCCTTACACACTTATCAAAAGCATTAGCTCAGAACACTTTCTCCCTCACTTTTGTTTCTGCTGTTTACCCTCTCTCTACATGAGTATTTGTGCAAAATGGTCATGTAAAAAGGTCATCAGAATGTGTACCATGAAAGACTATGCATGCATTCAGAATTTTTTTGCATGAAAACTCCCTTTTTCTTTTCTTGTTTTTAGAATGGCTTTTATTAAAATTTATCTCAATTCCATTTTTCCATGAACTTTTTGAAGCCTTCTCATATAACTGAACACTTTGCCCATCCACAATACCCCCATCCAATACCCCCAAATTCAGCAAAGAAATGAGAATAAGTAAAATCCACATATATGCCACCATAACATGTCACAGAATTTGTGGATTTGTGGGCAAGTTCATAAAGCATGGACTTTAGATTCTAACCTAGAACCCATATATTTTTATCTTATATAGTTCACATTAGTTAGGTTTTATTTTGCAATATGATTTTATTTTCAAAAGTTCTTTTTCTGACTTTAGGTGTTACACATTAGTTGTAGTCATATACAGAAAGATGTAGAACAGTCTTATAAGAGAATAATGATCTTCCCATTGTAAACATTTTGATATATTTCTGTCATGGTAAGCATTTTCTAAGTGTGGTTGAGGGGCAGGCATTTAACTTAGTGGTTAGGATGCCCACATTCATATTTGATTATTTTACTTTGATACCAGTCTGGGTCCTGATTCCTGCTTCCAACTAATGTGGACTCTGGGAGGCAGCAGTAATGGCTCAAGTAATTGGGGCCTTGCTATCTATTGGGAGACATGGATTAATTTTCCCACCTCCCGGCTTCAGCCTCAAGAGATGAGACTCTGTGAGTCTTTCAAAGAATTAAAGTAAAAATTTTAAAATGTGGTTTATATTTCGTAGTCTTATAACCTGCTTTTTACTTAACATTATTATATAAATATTTCCCCATTCATTAAAGCCTCCTTTAGTGAAGGTAATATTAATGGCTACATAGTATTGTATTTTTTAAAAGATTTTATTCATTTATTTGAGTGGCAGAGTTACAGATAGAGAGAGAGATAGATTCCCCAAATGGCCACAAAAGCCTGAGCTGGGCTGGTCCGAAGCCAAGAGCCAGGAGCTTCTTCTGGGTCTCCCATGTGGGTATGGGTGTTCAAGGACTTTGACCATCTTCTACTGTTTTCCCAGGGTATAAGAGCTGCATTGGAAGAGCAGCTGTTGGGACTCGAACTGGCATTCATATGGGATGCTAGCACCGCAGTGGGAGGCTCAGCCCACTATGCCACAGCGCCGGTCCCATAGTATTGTATATGAAAGCTCCGCTCACTAAATATTCTCCAATGCTGGACATTTGTTCTTTTGTTTTGCTATTATGAATAATGCTGCAGAAATATGATGTGCATTCATCTGTTCACATTACTCTTGAGAACAGATTTCAGAAAACAAGCATTTAGAAACAGAATGATATCAAGAACAGTGAGAAATTAAAGTATTAATCCGTGTAAAGCAGTTATCAGGACCCCCAACACTATATTCTGCTCAATATTCACAGACTCTGTTAAATTGATGTCTCTGATTTTTGTAATGTTGACCTTGATCAACAAAGAAAAGGTTCAATAATGCCTGTTATATCCTATATGTAAAAGTAAGAATTGTGTAAGCCTGTGTCTAAGTCCATTCTGGCTGCTATAACAAAATGCCATAGACTGGGTGACCTATAAACAACAGAAATGTGTGTGTCATGGTGTGGAGGCTGGAAGTCCGAGTCAGGTGCCCGCTGATGCACCATCTGCTGATGACCTGCTTCCTCAGTGACAGCTGTCTTTTCACAGTAACCCCACATAGCAGAAGCGGGGACAGGATCTTTCTGGGGCCTCTTTGTAAGGGCATCAATCCCATTCCTGAAGGCTGTGCTCTCATGACCTAATCCCCTTCCAGAGACCCTTCCTTCTAATACTATTATGTTGTGAATTAGGTTCAACATATGAATTTAAGAGGAAGGAAGGGACACAAACTCTTAGACCCTAATATCAGTTTATAAAATTTTTCATCTGAATGGTTTGCTTCTAATTTTAACAACTATAGGACTAAAGATGTTTTGTGGTATCATTGCAAGAGAATTTGAAAACAAGAGACCTATATTCTATTCCTAGCTCTGCTGCCAACCAGATATATGACCTTGAATATGTCACCAAACATTCCTAAAATCCATTTTTCTATAAAATGACAGTATGAACAGGATCTAATGAGTATTCTCTAGTTCTAAAACTATGCTCCTGGTCTCTTGACAATAGAGCACATAGGCGGCTGTGGTTTCTGCAAAAATGTATGTAGTTATGAGTTTTCTACTGGCTCTATTGCCTGTCTCCTCTCTCCTCACACAGCCCACATAATTTGTATCTAATGTTATCACTCAACTTTCATAGCATCTGCAAATGAATATGCCTAGGCATACTTATATTGGTGGGTTAGGGAGTGAGGCTGTATGAGCCAAGCAAAAGAAGTTCTGTGCTGTCATTCTTAATGTGATCCATGATGGTTTAGATGTTTATTAGCATTTATTAATGCTAAGCAAAATCCAGAGTAAGAAGTAAGGCATGGGGCTGGTGCCGCGGCTCACTAGGGTAATCCTCCACCTAGCGGCGCCGGCACACTGGGCTCTAGTCCCGGTCGGGGCACCGGATTCTGTCCCGGTTGCCCCTCTTCCAGGCCAGCTCTCTGCTGTGGCCCGGGAAGGCAGTGGAAGATGGCCCAAGTGCTTGGGCCCTGCACCCCATGGGAGACCAGGAGAAGCACCTGGCTCCTGCATTCAGATCAGCATGGTGCGCCGGCTGCAGCGCGCCAGCCGTGGCGGCCATTGGAGGGTGAACCAACGGCAAAAGGAAGACCTTTCTCTCTGTCTCTCTCTCTCACTGTCCACTCTGCCTGTCAAAAAAAAAAAAAAAAAAAAGTAAGGCATGGTTTGCATTTGATGTATTAATATTTTTATTTGATTGAAGTACAGGTTCATACATATTTCAATAGATTGGCTTTAGCACAGAGACATCTCCAAGGAAGGAAGTGGCATGATTTGAGAAGAAGAGATCAAAATTGCATTTCACATTGTCTCAGAGAGCATCATGAACCTAAATATTCATCATTTGTCAGAGTAGGCCAAAGTTAAATGGTTGAAATTCTAGGAGAGGCAACCAATCCTTGCATTGTTTATTTTTATGCTGGCATAAATAAGAATTTATGTTTCACTAGGTAATTTCACATTATAATTTTGATTATTTTTATCTTGGGGATGAATAAATAATGTACATATTCCTTTATTAAGAATAAAGCATTGTGGTTTGTAGTGCCTAGTGTTTGAAGGAATTTTAAGCAGAGTAGGCCAAATGGGCCTATTTCAGAGTGATATTCTCTGTTGCAAACTCAACAACCCTAAACCAATGGGAATAGGGAGTCTGAAACCAGGAGCAAGGAGCTGCCTGCTTTTCCCTTTGGGAAAAGGTGAGTATCCCTGCAGTGGGCCCAGCAGTTACCTAACTTGCGACCTAGATCTCCAACATCTCAGATCAGCAGGAGTTTTATTTTTGTTCTTACAGTGCATGAGAAACCCATATAGCTTTCCAACGAACACATGTTTCTACCACACAGAAAGAACACTTTAGAAATAGGAAGTGAACCAGAGAGTGCACATGAGGAAAGGTTGTTTATTGTGTTCATGTGGGCCTCAGTTAAAGCTGGGGACCTGCAGATCCATTTATAAATATCAAGCAGTCACATACAGCTCTCCCAGAGAAGGCAAAAGAGCAGCATTAATTTTTCACCCTTCGCTTTGTGATTCCTGATGTAGCTCTACATTAGAGATTCCTGAGAGATGAGCCCAGCACTGCCATCTGCCATGAAGACATACCATGAACTGAAATGTACTTTTGGAGAAAATAGCTTTTTAAAGGGGTGGGGAAATTGCTGTAAGCAATTTAGGAAGTAGCTGGAGGGTTACCTCCTATTGAGCTTATTTTTGTCTTCTTAAAATAGATGATATCTGAAAGTTACATCTTGGTTTTAATTGAGCCATTAGTGTCATAGTAATCAGTGATCTCAGAAGGAAAGTCACTTACTGTCGGGAAAAAACTGAACACACATCTAGAAACCAAACCCAGTAAAGGGACTGTAAATTATTTAGGACATTCTAGGTTTCTTAAGAACATAAAAAATGCAGAAAAAGGCATTTGTAGGAAGTTCTTCACTCTAACAAATTGAGTGAATTTCTCAGTGTGTTTCTCAAACAGATCCTAAGGGAGAAGGTGACACTATGGTTTCCTTACTTTGAATCTTCAAGACCCATTTCTGGGCTCAAAATATATCCTCTCCAGGGGATGGCTGATAGGAATTGGAGCATTTGGAAAGAAGAGAAAAACAGAGACCCAAAGAACCTTACAAAGGGGAGTTCAATATTGACTGTGAAACCTCTAACACCAACTTCTAAATTTCTGTAAAATATTAAATCTTTCATTTGTCCTTTATAAGATTAACATCAACATTTTAGAACATTTTTAAATATGGCAAAAAGGATAATCTCTAATTGTACCACTGAAACCTAACCACATTTTATGGTATATTTGCTTATCTTAATTTTTCTGTTGGATTTTAGTTTTTTATGCCAAATGTTCTATATTTTTCCATTTAAGGAGCAGCATAATCTTATCACTCCATTGTCTTATTAACTACTCACAAAAGCAATTTGTAATGGCTGCAGAATCCTATTGAGTAGATATGCCACAGTTCCCATTCCTGCCACCTTTTTCTATTTTTAGCCTCATCTGTCATTTTTATCCACGTTTCAGTTCTCTTCACTACATAGAATCCCTGGATTTTAAGGTCTGTTTCTTATCTACAAAAACATGAGAATGATATTGTGATTTCAAAATTACCATAATAATGGCTTTTGTAATGCAGCCAATTATTAACCATGTAATTGTAAGGAGAG
The DNA here is from genome assembly GCF_964237555.1 of Oryctolagus cuniculus. Lineage (NCBI taxonomy): Eukaryota > Metazoa > Chordata > Mammalia > Lagomorpha > Leporidae > Oryctolagus > Oryctolagus cuniculus. Next base: position 119,725,909 of record NC_091435.1, on the reverse strand, counting down.
AGAAATAAAATTAGTAGTCAGAAATCCACTTACAAAGTGAGACCTTCTCTCTGGCCACTGATATCAGTCCTATTAAGCCAATTTGAATTTCACTTATAATTCTTTCATTTTCGTGGATTTTAAAAGCCAAGTTATCTTTTGGTGGTAAGGAGCAGTAACTAAGCAAGTGACTTTGCATTCCACAAATTGGAAAACCATCTGCCATGGCATTAAATGAACCCACCTGTGTGGTTCACAACCCCTGGGTGTATACATGGTGGTAGGAGGGCAGAGGGAGAGCTGATACAGATAAATAGACTACAGTGGATTTGCTAAAATAGGGGAAGTAGATATGCAGAAGATGAGGAAACTAGGTTTGGAATTGGGAGTTCTTAAATAAATGATGAAGTCTTAAGAGAACCCATAAGTCTCTTGAGCAGTTCATCTTGAACTTTAATTAGCTTACATTAGCAGTGACTTGATCAGCTCTTGTCCTGACGGTTGATGTACAATGTAATACTTTATCCATTTTACTATTTTTTTTTTGTTCTAGTACCATTGGTTGAACTCTGTAATTAACACACAATTATTCTTAGGTGTTTAAATTTTAACTGAAAAGTGATCCCTGTTAGGAATTTGGAAAACATTATGTTGAGTGAAATAAGCCAATCCCAAAGAGACAAATACCACTTGTTCTCCTTGATAGGTGACAACTAACTGAGCACCAAAAAGGAAACCTGCTAAAGTGAAATGAACACTATGAGAAACGGTGACTTGATCAGCCCTCACCCTGACTGTTGATGAGCAGCTTAATATGTTATCCCTCTTAGTATTTTTTTTGTTTGTTCTACTTAATACTTTTGGTTGCATACTGTAATCAATACACAATTCTTCTTAAGTGCTGAAAGTTAACTGAAAAGTGATCACTGTTAAATATAAGAGTGGGAATAAGAGAGGGAAGAGATGTGCAATTCAGGACATGCTCAAGCTGACTTACCTCAAACAGTAGAGTTAGACACATACCAGGGGATTCGAATTCAATCCCATCGAGGTGGCATGTACCAATGCCATCTCACTAGTCCCAGTGATCAATTTCTGTTCACAATTGATCATAATGATAGGACCAAGAACCAAAGGGATCACATAAACAAAAATAGTGTCTGCAAATACTAGCTGATAGAATAAAAAAGGGAGAGAATGATCCAACATGGGAAGTGAGACACACAGCAGACCCATAGAATGGCAAATGTCCTAACAGCACTCTGGCCTCATAATCAGCCCTTAAGGCATGCGGATCTGGCTGAAATGCCCATGAGGGTATTTCAGGCATGGAAAACCAAGACACTCTGGGGGAAAAAAAAAACCTAAATGAAAGATCTCCGTGAGTGAGATCCCAGTGGAAAGAATGGGTCATCAAAGAAGGAGGTACCTTTCTCTGAAGGGAGGAGAGAACTTCCACTTTGACCATGGCCTTGTCTAAAAATGATCAGAGTCAGTGAACCCAGGGGCTTCCATAGCCTTGGCAGCTCATGACAAGAGCCTAGGGTGATTACTGATGCCATAAACAAGAGTGTCAATTTGTTAAGTCGACAACAGGAGTCACTGTGCACTTACTCCTCATGTAGGATCTTTGTCCTTAGTGTGCTGTACATTGAGATTTAATGCTATAACTAGTACTCAAACAGTATTTTTCACTTTATGTTTCTGTGTGGGAGCAAACTGTTGAAATCTTTACTTAATGTATGCTAAACTGATCTTCTGTATATAAAGAGAATCGAAAATGTATCTTGACATGAATGGAAGGGGAGAGGGAGTGGATAAGGGGAGGGTTGCGGGTTGGAGGGACGTTATGGGGGGAAGTCATTGTAATCAATATTCTGTACTTTGGAAATTTATATTCATTAAATAAAAGTTTAAAAAAATCTGCAAAATAGAAAACAATAATTCAGACTGCATCTTGCAAAAGTATGGTGTGATGAGAATTTTTTGAAAAAAAATTTCCCAACTTTAATTTACTTTTAATGAAAGGCCTCATATCCACTCTGAAAATACGTTGATTCAAGTTTTACAGTGGGAAAAATAAAGTTGCACCTTTTAGGGGGCTGACATTGTGGTGTAGCCATGAAGCTGCTGCTTATAGCACTGGTTCAAGTCCTGGGTGCTCCATTTCTCATCCAGCTCCCTGTAACGGAGGGTGGCCCAAGTGCTTGGGCCTCTGCCACCCACGTGGGAGACCTGATAGAAGCTCATGGCTTCAGCCTGGCCCAGCCCCAGCTATTGTGGTCATTTGGGGAGTACCACCAGTGGTTGGAGGACCTCTCTGTCTCTCCCTCTCTCTATGTAACTCTGCCTTTCAAATAAATAAATCTTTTTTATGAAAGTTTTACCTCTTAACTTTGCTGAGAGTATTGGAAACCACAAGCTAACACTGAGATTTAGAATCAAGAAGTACCACTTCTAGTGATTAAAACATTGGAACTAGGGCTGTGTTTATCTTTCTAATCAGGTTGTCATTGTTTGTCACAAGGGAAATAACATTACTATCTGTCTCTGAAGTAGTATTTGATTACAAGGACTGAAGAAAATGTGTGTACTTCAAAGAGAATAATTGTACCAGGTGGTCACAATTTAGAGTGCGTTGGCTGGCCTGAGACAGAATTCCAATGCTATCTGTATCCTTCTTTTCTTTACTATCAGGATTTTGTAATCAAGATTCTGGGGACCTTGTTGGAATGCTTGTAATAAATCTTAATGAGATCCAAGTTAATAGTAAGACCTTCAGTTTGTAGAGAAAAATAAGGTTGCTTTTAAAGTGCCAGGATTTCTAATGTATTGTAACTTTTCACTTGTAGTAGTAGAAGGTGAGCAAAACGCATACTCTAGTTGAATTTCAGACTCTGAAAATCTATAATCAGAGGCAGCTGGTCTGCTGTTCAATGTCATTTTGCAAGATGTTAAGTTCAGTCTTGGAGGATCTACTAGCCATTCCCAAATTTCGTCTAGTAGATTGCCTTCTGAGAAGTACTGTTTTCAAGCTACCTTCCAGTGCCCAGAGGAATTCACAGTGTATTTGTTTCATTCTTTAGTTAATGCCCTTATCTCAAGGCTGTGTGTCTTAGGCCATTTCTGATGGGGTTTGTTTGATGAAGTTTGTATAGTATAAACCCTTGAGAAGTTCCTGAATGGGCCCTTGTAGTTTTGTAATCAATGCAGGGGAACTGTAAGGCAGCCATGGAGAAATCAGTAGAACAACTTGAACATTCACCTTGTACCATCTCCAGCTGGGTGCTAAGAGCTGGGGCAGGACAGTGGAAGTGTAGATCTGCTCCCTGTGAATGCATTGCACATGTTTGACTGCTGTATCTATAAACCCATCTTCTAAGACCTGCTTCGCACCTTAATTGGCTTCTTCCTGACCTCAGTCAAGGCTTTCCTGTCTCCTTGAAGGAAGGAAGCAATACAGCCTACGTTTTTATTATTTATATCCTACTTGTTTCCTAAAAGCTTATTTGGCATACTTAAAATTGTAATGTTGCAATAATAATAGAAAATCAAAGCCATAAAAAGAAGGAAGTATAGGTAGTAACCATGAAGAGTACCGTAGGCTATAGTAATATACTTTAATTAAGCATCTAGGGCCGGCGCCGCGGCTCACTAGGCTAATCCTCCGCCTAGCGGCGCCGGCACACCGGGTTCTAGTCCCGGTTGGGGCGCCAGATTCTGTCCCGGTTGTCCCTCTTCCAGGCCAGCTCTCTGCTGTGGCCAGGGAGTGCAGTGGAGGATGGCCCAGGTGCTTGGGCCCTGTACCCCATGGGAGACCAGGAAAAGCACCTGGCTCCTGGCTCCTGCCATCGGATCAGCGCGCTGCGCCGGCCGCAGCGCGCCGGCCGCGGCGGCCATTGGAGGGTGAACCAACGGCAAAAGGAAGACCTTTCTCTCTGTCTCTCTCACTGTCCACTCTGCCTGTCAAAAAAAAAAAAAAAAAAAAAAAAAAAAAAAAAAAAAAATTAAGCATCTAATTTTCCCTAAGCTTTCTGACAGCCAAGACTAGAAGAGAAACCTAACGAGTTACTAGACTTTATTACACAAATGTTTTTCAGTGGAGACAGTTTCTCTTTTGGCATTGTTTCTAAACAGTTTGTCACAGGTACCTTGTATTCTGGACATTGAACAACCTGTCTTAGCCTGGGTTCTCCTGAAATAGAGACTGAAGTAAAAGGTTTGAGTGCTGATAATTCACTTAGGAATGTCATTCAAAGGGGTGGAAGGGAGAGGCACTGGAAATGAAACAGGGAACAAGGAAAAGCTCGCATGAGGACACTTACGGAGCTGGACTCCCCTGAGGACTGCTGTTGCTGAAACCTCCGTACTGTCTAAGGAAGCTTGTGAAGAGCATCCTAGACCTACCTGGTCCCATGTTCACAGTGGTCAAGGGCAGCTCCACAGACATTAACTTCCCTGCACCTAGACAGAAAAACAGTTCCTTAATTTGTGCTGTTTTTAAGTTTTTTTTTCTAATGCTTTATATTCGTTATCTATTCCTGTATAATAAATTAATCCAAAAATTAGCAGCTTAATATGCACAGTTTCTGAGGGTTGGGTTGAAGTCCAGCCATCAACAAGGGAAGGAGTCTCTGCAGACTTGACTGAGCTTGAAGTTTTGCTTCCAAGCTCCCTCCCATGGCTTTTGGCAGAAAGCTCTTCTTGCTAGATAGGTCTCTCTACAAGGCTGCTTGCTATGTGACTTCCCTCAGACTGGATATCTAAGTCAGAGAGCAAGAGAACACCCAAGAGAGGGTCCACAGTGATTTATAACCTAATATCTCTTGATTGTGAAATGCCCTAATTTCTGCCATATGCTACTGACTAAGCAGACCAACCCTAATCGGCAGTGGGAGGAGACCAACAGGTATGCTTGTCACTGGCCAGCCCCCAGAGTCTCTTGGAGACTGGCTGCCTTAGGCTGCATTGCAAACATATTTGCTCTGACTCTACCAACTCCTTCACCTTCCCTCTGTATTCCATCACCCTTTCCTCTCACTTCCTAATCACTGCATACACCCAACTTCCCTGAAGTCCAAAGCTGGAGTGTTCAGTCCCAACCCAGCAGCAGGAAGACTTGAGGATTATTATGACTCAGTTTCCTTTCTAATAATTGTTGCCTGCATTTCATTTGACCAATGCCAATGCCCTCCATATCTCATCTTTGAAATATTTTGAATATCACTTCTGATATTCTAACTCATGAGAATAGCACCTTCTAGATCTTCCTAACAGTGCCTCAGTACAACTCTGAAATTTCTGGTTAGTTTATCACAGCAGTATCCTAAATGTTTGAAGATTAAGGTGTTGCTCTTTGGATAATGAAGAAGGCTCTCCCTCTCTCCTCTCTCCTTCCCTGCTTTTATTTCTTTTAGGATGTTCTAAAGTTTATAAACTTCAAAAATTTTTAAAGATTTTTTATTTGAGAGGTAGGGTTAGAGACAGAGGGATAGAAAGAGAGGTCTTCCACCCACTGGCTCACTCCCTAAATGGCTGTAACCGCTGGAGCTGGGCCAATCCAAAGCCAGGAGTCAGGAGCTTCCTCCAGGTCTCCCATGTGAGTGCAGAGGCCCAAGCACTTGGGCCATCTTCCACTGCTTTCCCGGGCCACAGCAGAAAGCTGGATCAGAAGAGAAGCAGTCAGGACATGAATCGGCACTCATATGGGATGCCGGTGTCACAGGTGGAGGCTTAGCTCACTGCATCACAGCGCTGGTCCCATAAATTTTTACATTTAGTAAATAACTTCATGACTTGGTCTGTTTTTAATTTTTAAAAGGGTTGAGTAGGATAGCTAGATAGATTGTTTTTATATTTGACTTTCTTTTTTTTTATTTTATTAATTTATTTGAAAGGCAGAGTTACAGACAGTGAGAGAGAAAGGCAGAGAGAAAGGTCTTCTGCCCGCTGGTTCACTCCCCAAATGGCTGCAATGGCCAGAGCTGCGCCGATCCGAAGCCAGGAGCCAGGTGCTTCTTCCGGGTCTCCCACGTGGGTGCAGGGACCCAAGAACTTGGCCCATCTTCTACTGCTTTCCCAGGCCACAGCAGAGAGCTGGATGGGAAGAGGAGCAGCTGGGACTAGAACTGGCACCCATATGGGATGCCTGTGCTGAAGGCGGAGGATTAACCTACTGAGCCACAGTGGCGACTCTATATTTGACTTTCAATATCTGACAAAACAGTTGCCCTTAGTAGCAGGTTCCTGTCCTTGTTGCTCTTGGCTCCCTTTTCCCTTATATAGAGAAAAGTAAAGGAGCAAAAATGAGGAAGTCACTGAATGTCTAGTCTGTCTCTTCCAGTTTTGACAGTGCTAATTTCCCTTATTTGTGGTCATGGCCTTGTCTACCGAATCTCCATCACTGACTCTTCCTAAAAACAGCAATAACAAGTGCATCTGTCATCGTGTCAGTGCTAGTGGAGGAGGAATGTGGCTGGACTAGCAAGCACCCTTCCCTCATTCCTGGGAATTTCTTTATCATGCCTAGATTTCGACAGTTGTTTTGAGGAAACATTGGCATTCAACAAGTAGTAAGTAGAAAAACCACTGTTCCTCAAGAGTATAGACAAGGGCTATAAACAATGATCAAATCTCAAAATGTCAGTCTTGTTCACATACATTTCTCTTTTTTTGTGGTCTGTATATTAGTTACCACATGTCAGGGGAAGCATATATTTATCTTTGGGGGACTGGTTTATTTCACTAAGCATAATGGTCTCTGGTTACATCTATTTTGTTGTAAAAGATGGGATTTCATTCTTTTTTATGGCTGAGGAAGCATTGTTTTTTGGAAGAATCAGGAAACTTTTTAACGTACTTCTCTTTTCATTTATTTGTATTTGTGTGTGTGTGTGAAAGAGAGAGAGAGAGAGAGAGAGAGAGAGAGAGAGAGAGAGAGAGAAAGAATGCACACTTCCATCTGCTAGTCCCCAAATGCAGGCAATGGCCAGGAATGGGCTAGGCCAAATACAGGAGCCAAGAACTCCATCTAGGTTTCCTATGTGTGTGGCAGAAACCCAATTACTTGAGCCATCACAGCTGCCCTACAGGATTTGCATTAGCAGGAAGCTGGAATCAGGAACTGGAACTGAGATACTGAGGTTCTCTGATGTGAGACACGGATGTCTTAACCAGCATCTTAACCACTAGGCTAAATGCCAGCCCCCTTACTTCTCTTTTTAAATTGCTTTCTGATCGGTAGGAAATCCAATCTGAGATTACAAACTATAGAATTAGGGAAAATGAAAATGCCCTCACAGAATTAGAGATACATTTGATTTTTTCTCTCAAGACTTAGCTTGTGAAAAGTATTGGCCAACCTAGATAGCATGAAATAAACTCAGCCAAATTTATCTTCTAGTCTGCCATCCTACTTATGTTTTAAAATCACACCTGAAAGTATTATGAACTTGGTATAATTGCATTAGCAAATAAAATGCAGAAAGTGTAGGGTTCAAAGCACAATTAGGCATGTTAATTTTCCCATTTTGTTATAATGTCAGTAACTTGAAGCCTCTTCAGTTGACTGTAGAGGAAATCAGTATTCACATCCTTGACAGGGAGAATGGGAATGGGCAAAGCTTTTCTAAAAATACTTGCCTGTTGACAAGATTTGGGCAGGGTTGTTTTTTTTTTTTTTTTTTTTTTTTTTTTTTTTTTTTTGTTTTTTTTTTTTAATCTGGAAGCCTTATAAAATGGAATGAAGTCAAATATGACACATGTGGTCAAATCTATTTCTAATCAGTAAATTCCCATCTCACTGCAGCTGTGCTAATTTTTAAATGGATACTTCAAAACTGTACTGAGTTTATGACATTCTCAGCATTTCCCCATGTCTCTAAGCGTTTACGGGTATTCAGTTACATTCTGCGGGCTGGCAATCAATGCACTGTTCATTGGTGCCCACCGTGTCCCACTTCCTAGAGTCTCAGGGAAAGGTCTGTTTTGCCCTGCTTTTATCTTTCAGGAACTGTTTTCTAACAGCCCAAAATAATAAAATTAATTTGCTATAGTACTCTTTCCTATACAGCAATGGCTGTCTCCCAAGGGTAATTTCTGGGAATGTCTGGAGCCATTTCAGGTTGTCATAACTGAGGAAGGGGAGTAGGAGGGAGGGCTGGTGGTATCTCCTGGGGAGAACCCAAGGGTGCTGCTAAACATCCCATAATACACACTGCAAAACATCTGGGCCAAAATGTTGGTATTTCCAAGGCTGAAAAATACTTTATAGCAATAATTCTCAACTTCTGCAGAATATTAGAATCAATGAGGTGGGGCTACCCATACTGCTGTCAGACCAGTTAAAACAGGATCTCTGGGCAGGAGGACCCAGTCATCTTTTTTTTTTTTTTTTTTTTTTTAATCAGGTAATTCCAGTACACAGCGAAAACTAAGAACTGCTTTAGAGTAGAAATTTTTAGAGGGCAAGACTAATTTAGACATCATCACAAAAAGTACATGAAAGGACCTCATTAAAATATGGTTTGATCTATTAATGTCCCATTATTGTATTATCATGAGTCAAATGGATTTTTAGTATCTTTATGTATTAACATAATAAAATTGTGCTTAAAACCTGAGAAATGGCTGTTTTGCACTGCCATATTAGAAGTTTGTTTTCTCTTGGTTCTTTCTAATAAATTACATTCTTTCTCCTTCCAGCAAGTGGTGGTAACAAGTATTTACTAGTAGATTCAGTCAGTGAAGTTCTCTCAAATTAACATTTGGGCTGTTGGATCCTTAGTGATTTGTTTTCCTTGAAGGTTTCTTAAGTATCTGTGTTACTTGATGAATAAGTATCATCATTTATTTACTTACCTGTATTGATATGATATGCACAGGAATTAATACATGTTTATTTTAATTAATACATGTTTATTGAGAATTCATGGCTACTTCAAAACGTTCATGAAAAGTGGAATTAAAAAATAAGTTTATTTTGATACAAATTTTTTAATTCATGCATATTCATATTTAACTCAAGTTTTTGCTTTTATTCTTTGCTTAACCATTTCTTCTCACCAAAAATCAAGTCTTGAAATTCATGAAGAGTCATTCTAGACTAAATAAATATTCTCCAGGTTTATTAATGTAAATCTTTTAAAAGATTTACTTATTGGGCTGGTGTTGTGGTGTAGCAGGTAAAGCCACTGCCTACAATGTCAACATCCCATATGGGCACTGGTTTGGATCCTGGCTGCTCCACTTTCAGTCCAGCTCCCTGATAATGTGCCTGGGAAGGGCCAAGTAAATAGGTTCCTGCACCCATGTGGAAGACTCAGAAGAAGCTCCTAGATCCTGGCTTAGGTCTGGCTGAGCTCTAACCGTTGCAGCCATTTGGAGAAGTGACCAGCAGATGGGAGATCTCTCTCTCTCTCTCTCTCTCTCTGTGTCTGTGTCTCTGTCTCTGTCTCTTTCTCTGTGACTGTGCCTTTCAAATAAATAAAGTAAGTGTTTAAAAAAATTATTTATTTGAAAGGCACAGTGACAAGGAGAGAGAGGAAGAGAAAGAGGGATATCTTACATCTTCTGATTCACTCATAAAATGCCTACCACAGCTGGGGCTAGGCCAGGCCAGCACCAGAAGCCAGGAACTTCATCTGGGTCTCCCAGGTGGTGGCAGGAACCTAAGTACTTGGGCCTTCATCTGTTGCCTCCCAGGCACATTAACAGAAAGCTGGTTCAGAACTGGGGAGTAGTCAGGATGTGAACGAGGCACCCGAATGTGGGCTGTGGCTTCCCAAGCGGTGGTTTAATGTACTGCACTATGCCTGCTCCTATAATTTTTAAATTCTATTTAGATTCCAATATTGATGGTAGTTTTTCTCAGGGAGCCCCCCCCCCCAAATTATAAACGCATCGCAAAGCTTTTGACAGGGTAGACTAGGCAATTCTTAGTGATGTATTACATAGTTAAAAACTATTCCATTTATTAAAACCAGCACATGCCTGCCTAGTAAGCAGTAAAACTGTCGTCTTCCACATTTGTCCCAAAGCTTCAGTGGCGATCAAGTTGTCAAACTCTGGAAACCACCCAGCTTCTTTGAAAACACAGAGGCATTACTTATAGAGAGCCATTGGGTATTTGGTCGTTAATCTGCTCTCGTTTGCCGTGCCCCACAAGCCTTGTCAGTGGATGCTGGAGAGTAACTGTTTTGGTTTGGATATGATTTTTCCCCCAAAGTGTCACCTGCTGTACTCGTGATCTCCAGTGTAGCAGTTTTGAGGTGGTGAAGACTTCAGGAGGCAGGGGTTAGTGGAGGGGAATTAGGCCCCAGGGCCCTACCTCCATGAATGGATTAATACTGTCTCTTCGGATTATGTGGGGTTTCCTGTGATAGAACTAATTCTCCAAAGAGCGGATTGTTACAGAGTGAGGCCTGCCTGTGCTTTGGTGCCTTCTCCAGGCACCTGGTGCCCTCTCTGCTTCTCTGCCATGCTGTGTTATGGGCAAAGGGTGCCCTTGTCAGGATGCCAGCTCTGAGATGTTTGGACTTTTCTTGCCACCAGAATTGTGAGCCAAAGAAACCTCTGTGCTTTATAAAGTATCCAACCCCAGGATTTTGTTCTAGTGACATAAAACGGACTAAGACAGTACCCAAAGGAACCAGAGGAAGGAGGGAGGTGGCAGTGACTGCAGAGCCCAGAGGCCCCTGTGTTCTGGAGCAGGTCAGCCAGACCCCTCAGGCAGCACAGGTGCAGGCCCAGGTTTTCTGGAGCCTGACTTTTACACAGTTTGGAGAACGCTGTTTGGGAAAAAGGAGTAAAAACTCGATAGCCCATGAAGATTTATTTAGAATGAGACAGTAGCTAACAAATACCAGATATCCCAGGACATAGTACAATAGCAATGTTTTTTATTAACTAATTGCCTGGTATATGCTGTAGTCTGACATATACTACAATTTCCCCCACATCTTTTGGTAGCACATTCTTTGGTTACTTATTCATATAACAAGTTTGTAACTTTGTTTTCTATATGGTGACAAGGAAGATCTTCTAATATTTATTTTAACATGATTGAACAAAATTTGTGGGCTTTTATTTTGCTTTATTTTGTAACTCATATTCATAAACTCAGATTTCCAATTGTTGTTGGCAATGTCATGTAAATTTTTAGGATGGCTGCCAAATCTGGGAAAACCTCAATCAAAGTTTCTCTTATATTTCTGAGATGTAAGATTTAGGTCACTGGAATTTTTATTATGCAGTGACAAATCATAAATACTCCTTGAATTTATAACACATAATAACTGGTTTGTTGTTACGGTCTGTGCAAATGGTGGTGCATTCTGGAGTTTTATTTATTTATTGTTGCTGAATGTGAGATTATCTGTAAGAACCTGTTAAGGTATAACAAAGGGGGGCTATTTCAGGTCAAGGTGAAGGACTAGTGTCTAGTTGGGATAAAGTATTGTATATAAATAGAACAGCGGTAGACAGAAGGACTAACAAGGAGTGCTGGAGCCCCTGGCAATTGAGAAAGAGTCAAAAGTTAGGGGAGGGGGGTGGCTCACAATAGACTGCCTATTGTACTTTTAAGTTAAGAAGCCCAAGGCCATTTGTGGACCAGCAAGCATATGAAAGGTAGCATGGTGTAATTTTAACATCATTCACCTTGGTGCCAGCTGAATTCCTGATAGGCATGTGAAACCCTGCTAGCAGAACAGAGATGGGAGTAACAGCCATCTACATAAATATATTTGACTGTACCTGAACTTCATGTATCCTTGACTCTGGTTCCTCCTAACTGGATTCCAGCCAGAGGCCGATCTAACAACACAGTACACCAGGGGAAACACGAAGGGGAGTCAGAGGGGGAGAGACAGTCGTTTCACTTGATTAATTTTTGCTTCAAATACTATACACAGAAGGGCCCTCAAGTTTAAGCTTCATGAGTGTCAAATAAATCTGTCCCTGATCTAGGGCCAATTTTTCCTCTTACTATATGACTTTAGAATCAGATCAGTTTTGGTGTAATTATTTAGGCAGTTACTATCATTTCTGTTAGTAATATTAGAAGGATCTATTTTGATTACATTTTAGAGGAGGTCCTAGAACTCATGCAAAGGAATATAAATATTTGAGTTCAAGATTGGGCAGAAGGCAGGATGTTTATTCATGGCAGCATAGGCTGGCCTGGATCTAGTGCCAGTTGCAACATGGTCAGTCACCTCTCCCAATCCAGAAGTGAGAAATGATGATAGGTAAAACCCTAAAAGGTACAACAAGTGTATTGTAACTTAAGCAGCAGCTGATCTTGAAGTTTCTAGAAGAGAGCAAAGTTGTACAAGAAGGTGACTTTCAGCAACTAGGGACCTGGATAGTAATGTAATGCTTAGTCCTGAATCATTCAGGTTTGGGCCTGCTGGGAAGGCTGCTATAACTGGACTTGGCCCATCCTGCTGACTGAAATATTATTGAAGAGCTCTAGTACCAAAGAAGAAGACTGGCCCAAGCAAGGCAGAGAGCAGATCCAAAGCTGGAACTACTCCCTGGTAATGGGGACACATGGGCACACAAGATGAGCTGTGAGGCAGACTCTGAGGAAGTGCTAGAGCCTTGTAACCAGTTCTAGGCTTCCTTGTGTGATAATTAGAAATTATACCTACCACAGGCCTGGCATCTGAACCTGGACTGGGCAAATGGCCATGAACTTCAGTGAGTGCACCCAAGGGAAGCAGAAGCCAGGGAAAGGGACTGATGAGTACTTTATAATTGTAGTCTTCAAAAAATTTGCATATCCTCTAAAAGAATTTTGAGATGTATATACTCTTTTTGCACATTATAATAAAACCTTAAACCATAAGTTTAAATAGTTAGTGGCCAGCATTGTGGCACACTGAGTTAAACCACCACCTGTGACATCAGCATTCCATATGGGCGCTGGTTTCAGTCTGGGCTGCTCCACTTCCAATCCAGCTCCTGCTTAATATGCCTGGGAAACCAGAAGAAGATGGCCCAAATACTTAAGCCCCTGCCATCCATGTGGGAAACCTGCATGGAGTTCAAGGCTCCTGGCTTCCACATAGCCCAGTGCTGGCTTTTGTGGCCATTTGGGGAGTGAACCAGCAGATAGAATATCTTTTCTCTCTCTCTCTCTCCTTCTCCCTCTCTAACTCTGCCTTTCAAATAAATAAATATTTTTAAAAAGAATTTGAGTAGTTACAGAGAATATGCTTTCTAGTATATTATATAATATGAGATTTAAATATTTTAAGCAAAATATCAAAGTTGCAAATTTAGATCATTACATTTGGGGGAAATGGACACTATTTAATCCACTTGTCAAAGTCGATCCTCATTGTCAAACAAAAGGAACAGATATCAAAACATTTATATCTTCACTTTTCAACTTGAATGAATATTTAAAAAAATCATCTTAGGTCTGAATGCTGATTCTAAAAGAGATAGCTAGGTGGATGGGTGACTGGGTGGAGGGCTAGCAGAAGGGAAGAAGGAAGGTGAGTGGACAGAACTATGCCCAGGTAACACCTTGCCATAAGCATGTCAGGTATATGAAAGAATATTCCTTCACATTGTCCCTTTGGCCTCCAGTAAGTTTTTACATCCTAGGCAATGCTATGTAGTAAGATTCTTGATGGGTGAAGGGGTGCTATTCCTTTGTAACATGGGAGAAGTGTGCTTTTGAAAGGGAAGGTAGATTTAGATCCTTGATCAAATATAAGTTGGCTGTAGATGTTTGGGTTGATTTCTGGTGTTTCAATTCTGTTCCATTGGGGAGCAAGGACAGTCTATTCAATAAATGGTGCTGGGAAAATTGGATTTCCACGTGCAGAATCATGAAGCAAGACCCCTACCTTACACCTTACACAAAAATCCACTCAACATGGATTAAAGACCTAAATCTACGACCTGACACCATCAAGTTACTAGAGAACATTGGAGAAACCCTTCAAGATATTGGCACAGGCAAAGAATTTCTGGAAAAGACCCGGGAGGCACAGGCAGTCAAAGCCAAAATCAACTATTGGGATTGCATCAAATTGAGAAGTTTCTGTACTGCAAAAGAAACAGTCAGGAGAGTGAAAAGACAACCGACAGAATGGGAAAAAATATTTGCAAACTATGCAACAGACAAAGGGTTAATAACCAGAATCTACAAAGAGATCAAGAAACTCCACAAAAACAAAACCAACAACCCACTTAAGAGATGGGCCAAGGACCTCAATAGACATTTTTCAAAAGAGGAAATCCAAATGGCCAACAGGCACATGAAAAAATGTTCAAGGTCATTAACAATCAGGGAAATGCAAATCAAAACCACAATGAGGTTTCACCTCACCCCGGTTAGAATGGCTCACATGCAGAAATCTACCAACAACAGATGCTGGCGAGGATGTGGGGAAAAAGGGACACTAACCCACTGTTGGTGGGAATGCAAACTGGTCAAGCCACTATGGAAGTCAGTCTGGAGATTCCTCAGAAACCTGAAGATAACCCTACCGTTCGACCCAGCCATCCCACTCCTTGGAATTTACCCAAAGGAATTTAAATTGGCAAACAAAAAAGAGGTCTGCACCCTAATGTTTATTGCAGCTCAATTCACAATAGCTAAGACCTGGAACCAACCTAAATGCCCATCAACGATAGACTGGATAAAGAAATTATGGGATATGTACACTTTAGAATACTATACTGCAGTAAGAAACAACGAAATCCAGTCATTTGCAACAAAATGGAGGAATCTGGAACACATCATGCTGAGTGAAATAAGCCAGTCCCAAAGGGACAAATACCATATGTTCTCCCTGATCGGTGACGACTGACTGAACACCGAGAGGGAAACCTGTTGGAGTGAGGTAGACACTATGGGAAATGGTGGCTTGATCAGCATAGCCCTGACTGTTAATGAACAACTAAATACATTATCCCTCTTAGTAGTTTTTTTTATCTGTTCTACTTAATATGACTGGTTTAGACCTGTAATTGATGCACAGTTATTCTTAAGTGTTGAAAATTAACTGAAATGTGATCCCTGTTGAACATGGTGGTGGGAATGGGAGAGGGAAGAGATGTATAATTTGGGACATGCTCAGGCTGACTTGCCCCAAGTGGTGGAGTTGGAAGCATACCAGGGGATTCCAATTCAATCCCATCGAGGTGGCATGTACCAATGCCATCTCACTGTTCCAGGTGATCAGTTTCAGTTCACAGTTGGTCATGGTGAAGGGACTGGGAGTCAAAGGGAGCACATAGACAAGTCTAGTACCTGCTAACGCTAACTGATGGAGTAAATAAAGGGGAGAGTGATCCAACATGGGAAGTGAGATACTCAGCAGACTCATAGAATGGCAGATGTCCTAAATAGCACTCTGGCCTCAGAATCAGCCCTAAAGGCATTCGGAGCTGGCTGAAAAGCTCATGAGAGTATTTCAGGCATGGAAAGCCAAGACACTCTGGCAAAAGATCTCTGCGAGTGAGATCCCAGTGGAAAGAACAGGTCTTCAAAGAAGGAGGTACCTTTCTCTGAAGGGAGGAGAGAACCTCCACTTTGACTATGACCTTGTCTAAACAAGATAAGAGTCGGAGAACTCAGAGGGCTTCCATAGCCTTGGAAACTCATGACTGGAGCATAGGGAGATTACTGATGCCATAGACAGGAGTGTCAATTGGTAAAGTCAACAACAGGAGTCACTGTGCACTTACTCCTCATGTAGGATCTCTATCCTTAATGTGCTGTACATTGAGATTTAATGCTATAACGAGTACTCAAACAATATATTTCACTTTGTGTTTCTATGGGGGTGCAAACTGTTGAAATCCTTACTTAATGCATACTAAACTGATCCTCTGTAAAAAAAAAAAGAAATTATCAATTCCGAACTTGACTCTCACTGGGATTAAACATGACAATAGGTCTGCTCTGATTTCATCATCATTTAAAATAATCATCTATTATTTTTCACTTTATGTTTCTGTGTGGGAGCAAACTGTTGAAATCCATACTTAATGTATACTAAGCTGATCTTCTGTATATTAAGATCATCGAAAATGAATCTTGATGTGAATGGAAGGGGAGAGGGAGTGGGAAAGGGGAGGGTTGTGGGTGGGAGGGACGGTATGGGGGGGAAGCCATTGTAATCCATAAGCCGTACTTTGGAAATTTATATGCATTAAATAAAAGTTAAAAAAAAAAAAAAAAAAAAAAGAAAGGGAAGGTAGAAAATAAGAACCAGCAGAAGTGTCAGCTGAAGTAGACCTAAGTTACAAAAGCTCTAGAGAATGGGATCTGAAAATAGGTTTCAGTAAAACTCTGTTCTGTGTGTCTTAAGGGAAGTCTTCATCTATTCCTTGGAGTAAAGTTAAAAAGGCTACTCTAAAATGATAGTTCATATGATAGGTGTTTGGCCTAGCAGTTAAGCCAGCAGTTGGGATTCCTGCTTTCTACAACAGAGTGCCTGGGTTCGATTCTGGCTTTGTTTAGCTCCTGAACCTAGCTTCCTGCTAATGCAGAATCTTGGAGACAACAATGATGACTCAAAGAGTTGGGTTCCTGCCTCCCACATGGAAGACTTGGTTGGAGTTCCCAGTTCCCGGTTTTAGCCTGCCTTTGCATTGCAGATATTTGGGGAATGAATCAGTCTGTGAGCTCTCTTTCTCTTTTTCCCTCCCCCCCTCCCTTCCATTCTCTCTCCTTTCCCCTAAAATACGTAAGTAAATAAATAAAATAAAAAACTAAATCTTTTCCTAGTTAACATTGGAGTTAGAGGTATATAAGGAGATACTACCTAGATAAATTTGTTTTTTTTTTTTTTATGTTTTTCAATATGAGAAGAAATATGTGCAAATTTTATAGTGGTAACAAGGTGCTCATATCATATCATAGAATGTTTGTTAAAAATAATCCTAGTTTGGGGCCGGCGCTGTGGCTCAGTGGGTTAACACCCTAGCCTGAAGCACCGGCATCGCATATGGGTGCTGGTTCGAGACCCAGCTGCTCCACTTCCAATCCAGCTCTCTGCTATGGACTGGGAAAGCAGTAGAAGATGGCCATAGTCCTTGGGCCCCTGCACTCACGTGGGAGACCCGGAAGAAGCTCCTGGCTCCTGGCTTCGGATTGGCAAAGCTCCGGCCGTTGTAGCCATCTGGGGAGTGAGCCAACGGATGGAAGACCTCTCTCTCTCTCTCTCTCTCTCTCTCTCTCTCTGCTTCTCCTCTCCCTGTGTAACCCTGACTTTCAAGTAAAATAAATAAATCTTTAAATAATAATAATAATAAGCCTAGTTAATTGGAATAAGTGTTCCTAGTTTAATCCCAATTTGCTTTAAATCCTAGTCCAAACTCATTATTAGCTATATCACCTTGTAATCTTAATTTTTCCAATCCAAAGTTTCCTAGTCTGTAAAATAGGGTAATAAAGAACTGTCACTATAATACAGGATTGTCATGAAAGATAAATGACATGTATATCAGTGTGCAGGAGTTATATATGGGAGAATTTAAAATTTTTTAGTTAAGGGAAGGAGTGGAATTCCTGATGGACATGTAACCCAAGACAGTGGAGAAGAGGTGATGCCATGCCTGGGATGCCTTCTGAGTCATCACCTGGTGTGTCCCAGAATGCACAACAAAGTTGCAAGCTTAAGATATAAATAGGCTTTATTAGGGAAAGGAACCTCCAAGGCCAAGGCTGGCAGGAGGAGATGAGGTTTCCCATACTCCAGCATCCCAAAGAGATATGTTATGTGTCTGCAGCCAGAGCACTCTATTTGACACTTCCTGGTGTCTATATTCTGCAGTGAAAGCACACCTTTATACTCCAGGTCATTCTCCTTGTTTATAAGGCAAGCATGAGAACAATATTCTCAGTGCAAGGACATATATACTGTCTAGACTCTAAGCACCATACTTTTGGGTATCATCTTTTTACAGTCATTAGCTGGGAATACCAGCTTCCTAGCTCTGGAGACCTTGGGTAGCTGTAGGCCATCTGGCTGAAAGAGGCAGCTCCAGATATTGCAGGAGACTGAGTTTGGGTCAATCTCTCTTGCTGGGAGAATCGTTAATCCTACCTCATTATCCAAACAATTACAGTGACCCCTCAGTTTAAGTTGTCCATAATCCTGTTCCTCCAATTTCAGATATCATCTGCCCTCATTTAACTGATAAATTCTGAATCCTATTAGGAACAGGGATTGGGGCCAGAAATTCAAAAGAATTTAAAGTCTGTCTCTTGTGGGAGAGTGTGTAAGAATCTGGACATAGAACTGCTTTAGGACCTAGGGGCCAAGGTGTGGCAGAGTAGAGGACCAATCTGACATCGCAGCACCTTAAGAATTGGCAGTTTAGTGGTAACAAGCAATAGCACCTATGTCATCGACAACATGGTGATGGTATTCCTGTAGAACATCTTTTTTTTTTTTTTTTAAGGATTTATTTATTTATTTGAAAGTCAGAGTTACACAGAGAGAGGAGAGGCAAGGGGGTGGGGGAGAGGAATTCCATTCGCTGGTTCACTCTCCAATTGGCTGCAGTGGCCGGAGTTGCGCTGATCCGAAACCAGGAGCCAGAACCTTCTTCTGGGTCTCCCACACAGGTGCAGGGTCCAAGGAATTGGGCTATCTTCTACTGCTTACCCAGGTCATAGCAGAGAGCTGGATTGGAAGTGGAGCAGCCGGGTCTCAAACTGGCACCCATATGGGATACTGGCGCTTCAGGCAAAGGCGTTAACCCACTGTGCCACAAGTGCCTGCCCCAGAACATCTTTGATGATATGGAAGAAACTTACTCCACTTATCTCAAGGGGTAAAAAGGAGATTTGTGAGAACAGAATATTTTTAGAATGTAAGGGAAAGCTCAGTAGAGCTTGAGAAGGTTTTAACCAGGACATCTCTAGAAACTCTCACAAAAGTGTAAGGGATCTTCATTGTGGTGCAAGGTCATTCATGTAATTTGGTGTTTTAGTCACTACTGCTGTGTAACAGAACTACCCCAGACTCTGGTGAGAAAGAACAACCCCCTCTTTTTTTGAATGTTCATGGATTCTATGAATCAAGGCATGAAGGGACCGGCATGTCCTTATTCCTTGATGTGGGAGCCTCATCTGGGCAGACTCAAGTGGCTGGGAACTGCAATAGCTGTGGCAGGAAAATCCACTTCCAAGGTGGCTTCCTCATTTAAATTTCTAGCACCTCGACAAGAATGACTAAAATGACAAGAATGAGCCATTGACCAGAGTGTTTACACGTGGGCTTGTTAGCATGGATGCCAAACCATAATCAGATTTTTTTTTTATGTAGCAATGCAGTGTTTTGAGAGTGCCCTCAGAGGAAATAATCAGGGAATGGTTATGCAGGAGGCATGTGGCTGTTGCATGCTGTGTTTAAACCTAGACTGGGAGCAAAGCCCCACCTAGATTCAAGGGGAGGAAGCAGAGACCACCTGTTCATAGGAGTGTCAAAGTGTTTTTTTTTTTTTTTTTTTTTTTTTGACAGGCAGAGTGGACAGTGAGAGAGAGACAGAGAGAAAGGTCTTCCTTTTGCCGTTGGTTCACCCTCCAATGGCCGCCGCGGCCGGCGCGCTGCGGCCGGCGCACCGCGCTGATCCGATGGCAGGAGCCAGGAGCCAGGTGCTTTTCCTGGTCTCCCATGGGGTGCAGGGCCCAAGCACCTGGGCCATCCTCCACTGCACTCCCGGGCCACAGCAGAGAGCTGGCCTGGAAGAGGGGCAACCGGGACAGAATCCGGCGCCCCGACCGGGACTAGAACCCGGTGTGCTGGCGCCGCAAGGTGGAGGATTAGCCTAGTGAGCCGCGGCGCCGGCCTGTCAAAGTGTTTTTTAAAATTGTCAGACTGAGCTACCAGCTCACACTGTTTCTTGTTACAAATTCTTAAAGCAGGGATTGGCTTTGCTCATTCCACGGATTGGTTCTGCTGGTCTATCAGCTGTGGCAAAGGGGGAAGTCTCACAATTTTAGGGTTTTTTTTCCCTTTCCAGACTCTGGAAGAGGCAGATTCTTTCAGAAAAGTCCATGATTGGGGAGGAAATAATGGAGTCTCTAATGTAGAGAGACCGCCAAGAATGGGAGGCGTATTCCTGTCTTCCATGAGCAGTGTAGTAAACATGGCGAACCTGGGCAAGCACAGAGGAGGAAGGCATATGCCATGGGGTGACTGTAGTTCATGAGAGGTGCACCTTTTCAGCTCACACAAACCCGAGTTCTGTCAAGAGCATGACACTTGAGTTATTGATGTTTATATAACAACCAGAAAAAGATGAGGTCTGGAAACACTCAGGTTAAGATGTTAGAGGATGATATGAGAAAATCAACCTTGTTTTTAAATGAGAACAGATTTGACCTTGAGCAAAATCAAAGAACGATACAACCACATCACAGCTGCTATCGATTTCTGCCTTTTAGAAGCAGATGTTAAATATCAGATTTTCTTGGCTTTTAGTCTATCAGTCCCAGTCAATAATTAACAGCAGTAGATGAGGCAGCTTTACTCGGAGAGCCTCAAGCTGCTTAGCTGATCCGCTTAGCTGAGCTGAGCATCCTGAGGCAGTAAGCAAAGGGAAAATGTGCCTCCAGTTTTGCTATGTGATCCTAGAGCAGGCACCACAACAGAAATAGGAGGTTTTCTAATCATCTTTTATGCTTGAGGAAACCAACTTATGGGGAAGTTGAGTGACTTTCTCAGGGTCTCAGAAAAACTTACTAGAATAGAATAGTCTTTAACTACCAAAGCATTCCTGGGACCCACCATGAATGTCCCACTAACCTGCTTCCTCAGCTCAAATGAATTGACAGTGATAGTGCAGTTAGCCAAAGACATCTGTGTGAATATTTATGCTTGGGAAGAGGCCAGGCAATGTCTGTGATCTCAGAAACTAGTTCTGTGGATCTTGTGAGTGGCAGATTTTAAGAATGTTAACACCTTAGTCATCAGAACCTTAACTAGAAAAATTTGCTCTGGAAAGGAGAAACCGTGATTCTCTTATAGAAAAGGTAAAAACCACAGCCAGCTAATACAAAGTCTGATACACCGATTAAAGTGAATGTCATACTGAGCAAAATCTGACAAGTTTAGAGCATGCAGGACTTCAGGGCTTCATGTTGAAATCCTGCTTTCCTATCAATATTTCTTAATCTGCTTACTTACCTTTCTCCTTTTTTCCTTTAATTATTGTAGCACCAAGTCCTGTACAGTAAAACCAACATAATGATTTCCTAGTATTAAGCTCCTCTATGATGGGAATGCTTAGGGAGAAACAATTTGAATCTTTCCTCTCTGTTAATATTCTGAATGAGTAATTCTCATCCTTCCAGGACCAACACTTATTTTTGCAACAATTTTTTTTAAAGATTTATTTATTTATTTGAAAGGCAAAGGCAGAGAGAGAGAGAGAGAAGTCTTCCATCCGCTGGTTCACTCTCCAATTGGCCACAATGGCGGGAGCTGCGCCAATCCAAAGCCAGAAGCCTGGAGCTTCTTCTGGGTTTCCCACATAGGTACAGGGGCCCAAGGACTTGGGCCATCTTACTGCTTTCCCAGGCCATAGCAGAGAGCTGGATTGGAAGTGGAGTATCTGGGACTTGACCCAGTGCCCAAAAGGGGTGCCTGCACCGCAGGCGGCAGCTTTACCTGCTACACCACAGTGCCGACCCCCAAATATTTTTTTAACATTTTAACATCCTGTAATGAAATGAAATTTATAGATAATATAACCTATGAATTTGCATAATGTTTTTAAAATTCAATGAAATGCCTTGCAATATAAAGAAAAAAACAAAGGGAAACCACTGTGTAATAATATTACAGGTATTTCAGTAGGCAGACATTGAGGTTCCAATACATTGGAAGCCACAAAGGACTTGTCAGATGCTTGCACTCAGATGCTTATAGTATCTCCATAAGCACAACAGCTGCAAACACAGACTGACAGTGGATGATTTTGACAACTCAAACACATTCAGTGGTGTTGTCCTGGGGGAAATGGTTTTTCTCATATGCAAATAAGCTTTCTGAAGTTCTAAACAAAACACAGTGCAGGCTCCCCTTAATGTATACAGTAATTGTGTTCCTGAAAAATTCCATGTATAATAAAACCTTTCCAAAAATACTCTTTGTTTACCTGTAAAACAGAAGGCCCAGGCTCATGTGATTGTGAATAGGTTTTTCACTTCTATTATTTGAAAGTTATGTGGGATGTGGGAAAGTTGTTGGTTTGCAGGACTGTCTGTTATATACAGAATCTCTAGTTTCCCTTACGCAATTGTGACAACCAAAAATGTACCCACATATATTCAGGACACCCCGATTTGGAACCATTGCTCTCAAGGCTGGAACAAAGGTCGAGGATTAGGTTCAGGTAAGAGGTAAGAATCTTTCTGGGCCCACTCACAAATTGTTTGGTTTGTTTTCTTCAGTTTTGAAGTGTTGAGAGCCATTGTTTTCATTTTCTGATATTTGAACCTTAAATCCTAGATCTTCTCAGGAAAAAGAAGGATGGTGATGGCATAGTTATGACACATGACAAAGTTACTACTTTCACACAGCCACTTAAGCGTCCATCAGAATCCCTAAGGAGAGTTGCGAAAGGGAAAGAAGCTTCCCACTTGCAGATACTGGTTTAAGCCTAAGTAACATCTTAAGAATCCTGGAAAATGGGGTCAGTTATCTCTTGGGCAATTATGTATACCTTTTTATGAAAATAAATACTGTTCTATTTTTTTTTAAAGATTTATTTATTTATTTGAAAGTTAAAGTTACACAGAGAGAGGCAGAGAGAGAGAGAGAGAGAGGTCTTCCATCCGTTGGTTCACTCCCCAGTTGGCCGCAACAGCCAGAGCTGTGCCCGATCCGAAGCCAGGAGCCAGGAGCTTCTTCCGGGTCTCCCATGCGGGTGCAGGGGCCCAAGGACTTGGGGCATCTTCTACTGCTTTCCCAGGCCAAAGCAGAGAGCTGAATCGGAAGTAGAGCAGACAGGTCTCGAACCGGTGCCCATATGGGATGCCTATGCTTCCGGCCAGGGCGTTAACCCACTGTGCCACAGCATTGGCCCCAGTTGGTTCTATTATTAATATAGTTCTACCATATTAAAATTTCCTGAACATCACGCTTTCATTTGCTGTGAAGTCCTTGAAACCAGGGCCTTAATTATAGTCCCAGCGGCTGTGACCTTAGACTAATCCACAAGAAGAGCCTAAAACAATCCATATACCAATGATAACTAAAAATATTTAACTGGAATTTGACCAACCATGTTTTTCCCATCCATCTCATTTATACTGCATTCTACCTATGTGTGATACTTTATTGTAAATTCATAAAGGCAGCTCAATCTCTATGTTCCTCCAGGTAATGTGAGATAACTAGTAATGACAACCAACAATTACTGAGCATTTCTACGTACTGGGCACTATTCCAGGTTCCTCACATGTATGAGCATGTTCAATTCTTTCAACAACTGTAAAAGGTAGGCATTATTATTATCATCCCCATCTTACATGGGGAAACAAACACAGAGAAGTTAAGTAACTTGACTATGGTTGTATAACTAGTAAGTATCAAACCCAAAATGTGAACTCAGGCCATCTGTGTCAACCATTGTTAGGCATATTTAAGAAACAATAAGGCTTGGTAGAGGATACAGGTTGGTAATTAATAACGTAAGGGGCTGGTGCTGTGGTGTAGTAGGCCAAGCCTCTGCCTGTGATGCCAGCATCCCATATGGGCACCAGTTTGTGTCCTGGCTGCTCGTCTTTTGATCCAACTCACTGCTAAAGGCCTGGGAAAGCAGCAAAAAATGGCCCAAGTGCTTGGGCCCCTGTACCCCTGTAGGAAACCCAAAAGAAACTCCTGGCTTTGGAGTGACCAAGCTCTAGCTGTTGTAGCCATTTGGGTTGTGAACCAGTGGATAGAAGACCTCTCTCTCTCTCTGCCTCTGCCTCTGTCTATAACCCTACCTCTCAAAAAAAAAAAAAAAAAATGTATGAAGAGGGATAAAGAGGGACCTCTTTAGATACCATCATGCTCCCAATTCTCATTAAGCTGAGCATTTAGAAGTAATAATGGTTGACAAAACTGGTAGTGCTGTTACAAATTTATACCCTAAATGTCTACAGGGAATTCCAAGGATTAATTCTGGGATAATCAGAAGCACATGAACAGCATTATCTGTAAAACTGAGATGATGGCTTCACTCAGATGCAGCTTTCACTCAAATCATCAAAATTCAAAATTCAGATGCATGACTCCATTCCAGCTGACAGAAATCCATTTCAGATAGTTGTAATCAAAAAGAAAACAAACAAAACCAGAAATGTGAAAGCTATTGGTTCCATAAATGGAGTCTGGGGTATACACTTGATTTAATCATGGTTTGATATAAGTTTCAAATGATGCCTAAAGTCTATCACTTGGCTGCTTTGTCTTTTAATGAACTTTGTGGGTTTTTTTTTTAAAGATTTATTTATTCAAAAGGCAGAGTTATAGAAAGAGGGAGAGACAAAGAGACAGAAAGATCTTCACTTCCCAAATGGGTATAATGGTCCGGAAGGGACCAGCCCAAAACCAGGAGCCAGGAGCTCCATCTAGATCTCCCACATGGGTGCAGCAGAGGTCCAAGTAGTTGGGCCACCTTCTGCTGCTTTCTCAGGCACTTTAGCAGGGAACTGGATCAGAAGTGGAGTAGCTATGACTCAAACCAGTACTCATGGGATCCAGTGTCACAGGCAGCAATTCAACCCACTGTGCCACAATGGTAGTCCCACCTTATTCTTGTCCATTAAACAGCTTCCTCCTTAAATCCACAGATGTTCACAGTGATTCCAGGGACAGAAAGAAAGATCCTCTGTTTCCTGATATCCACAGGGAAGATTTTGATTAACCAGTTTGGGCCACATGTTCATCTTTGAACCTAGAACCATGGCTATGGAGAAAGAACTCTGATTGGCCAACCTCAGTCATATGCCTGCCTGCCTCATCTCTCTAAACGAGGGTGGGCAGACACTGTAAAACTCATGGCTTTGAAGATGGGTGGTTCTCAAGGGACTGGGGATGCAGGACAGATAAAAACAGTAGGTGACTACTTCAAAGATCCAAGCTGCCCCAGAATGTGACTGCTACTGCTATTTCTGCATCATCAAACCATGGTGCCTCCAACTTCTAACTGAACTGTTCATCCAAGTAGTGTACATTGGTATCTTCTTTCTTTGTTTTATATACAAGGATATAGAATTATAAAGTATCTGGTATAGGTTAATCATGCAGTAATTTTTAGCTGATAGTATTATATAATAAGTAAAAATTACCTGTCTATTATTGCTTGGATAATGAATATTTAATAAAAAACTTACTATAATGTACAGTGGTCTGTGAAACCCAGCCACAATATTCCAAGGCTTGTCAGCCACTACATGATTTACAGAGCAGCATTTTCTTTTTTTTTTTTTAACTTTTATTTAATGAATATAAATTTCCAAAGTACGGCTTATGGATTACAATGGCTTCCCCCCCATAACGTCCCTCCCACCCACATCCCTCCCCTTTCCTACTCCCTCTCCCCTTCCATTCACATCAAGATTCATTTTCGAATCTCTTTATATACAGAAGATCAATTTAGCATACATTCAGTAAAGATTTCAACAGTTTGCTCCCACACAAAAATAAAGTGAAAAATAATAGATGATTTTTTTTTAAATGATGATGAAATCAGATCAGACCTATTGTCATGTTTAATCCCAGTGAGAGTCAAGTTGGGAATTGATAATTTCTTCTTTTTTTTTTTTTTACAGAAGATCAGTTTAGTATACATTGAGTAAAGATTTCAACAGTTTGCACCCCCATAGAAACACAAAGTGAAATATACTGTTTGAGTACTCATTATAGCATTAAGTCTCAATGTACAGCACATTAAGGACAGAGATCCTACATGAGGAGTAAGTGCACAGTGACTCCTGTTGTTGACTTTACCAATTGACACTCCTGTTTATGGCATCAGTAATCTCCCTATGCACCAGTCATGAGTTTCCAAGGCTGTGGAAGCCCCTTGAGTTCTCCGACTCTTATCTTGTTTAGACAAGGTCGTAGTCAAAGTGGAGGTTCTCTCCTCCCTTCAGAGAAAGGTACCTCCTTCTTTGAAGACCTGTTCTTTCCACTGGGATCTCACTCACAGAGATCTTTCATTTAGGGTTGTTGGTTTTTTTTTTTTTTTTTGCCAGAGTGTCTTGGCTTTCCATGCCTGAAATACTCTCATGGGCTTTTCAGCCAGATCGGAATGCCATTAGGGCTGATTCTGAGGCCAGAGTGCTATTTAGGACATCTGCCATTCTATGAGTCTGCTGAGTATCTCGCTTCCCATGTTGGATCACTCTCCCCTTTATTTATTCTATCGGTTAGTATTAGCAGGTACTAGACTTGTTTATGTGCTTCCTTTGACTCTTAGTCCTTTCCTTATGATCAATTGTGAACTGAAATTGATCACTTGGAATAGTGAGATGGCATTGGTACATGCCACCTTGATGGGATTAAATTGGAGTCCCCTGGTATGTTTCTAACTCTACCATTTGGGGCAAGTCAGCTTCAGCATGTCCCAAATTGTACATCTCTTCCCTCTCTTATTCCTACTCTTATGTTTAACAGGGATCACATTTCGATAGCTCAGTTGGTAGAGCGGAGGACTGTAGAGCGGACAAGCATTTTCTTTTTTTTTAAAAAAGGATTTATTTATTTATTTGAAAGGCAGAGCTACAGAGAGGCAGAGGCAGAGAGAGAGAGAGAGAGAGAGGTCTTCCATCTGCTGGTTTACTCCCCAGATGGCTGCAACAGCCAGAGCTGGGCTGATCTGAAGCCAGGAGCTTCTTCCAGGTCTCCCACATGGGTGCAAGGGCCCAAGGACTTGGGCCATCTTCTACTGCTTTCCCAGGCAATAGCAGAGAGCTGGACTGGAAGTGGAGCAGCTGAGACTTGAACTGGTGCCCATATGGGATGCCAGCACTGCAGGTGGCAGCTTTAACCACTACGCCACAGCACTGGTCCCTGGAGTAGCATTTTCTAATCAAGATTACTCTTGAGCTTGATAAATTATCTGCAGCAGAGTTGGGGAGGAGAAAAAGAAATCTGGTAAGAAACCATGGGGGCCAGCGCCGCGGCTCAATAGGCTAATCCTCCACCTAGCAGCGCCGGCACACCGGGTTCTAGTCCCTGTCAGGGTGCCGGATTCTTTCCCGGTTGCCCCTCTTCCAGGTCAGCTCTCTGCTGTTGCCCGGGAAGGCAGTGGAGGATGGCCCAAGTGCTTGGGCCCTGCACCCCATGGGAGACCAGCAGAAGCATCTGGCTCCTGCCATCGGATCAGCGCAGTGCGCCGGCCTCAGCACGCCAGCCGTGGCGGCCATTGGAGGGTGAACCAACGGCAAAAGGAAGACCTTTCTCTCTGTCTCTCTCACTATCCACTCTGCCTGTCAAAAAAAGAAAGAAAAAAACAGAAAAGAAACCAACTGAACCTTTTATATTAAAAGAGGATGAGAGTAGAAATGGTCATTAGGTGATAAAAAGGAAAAAAAAAACCTGCCTCTTGCCTACTAACAGTTGGAAAACTTTGTTCTGGTGATGATTCCAAGCATCAGTAGCAATCTTCCTGTATTAGGAGACTTGGGTAGCTTTGCAAAACTGTAACTTACAGGCGTCAACCCTGGAGACTGATTTGGTAAATAGAGAAGGGCCCAGATTCCCAGGGTGAGGCTGACGGGCAGCTCGACATGAAAACTGCAGTGGTGCCACTAATTTACACAGAGGAAACAGATTCCATAGTCAGAATGAACTGCAGCCCAGGCGCACTCAAGACTGAAACAGACACAGATACACATTCCCTGATCCTCCATTCAATAACAAAGCCATTCGTGGATCCTCAGCACAGCTAATATTTCTTCCTTAATTTCTCATTTTTCTCCCATGGAGGGATTGATACACAAAGCCTGCTTCTCCTTCTCCATATTGCCTCCTTTTTGTTTTTCTGCTGAGTTAATTTCTCTTTGAACCATTTCTTTCTCATGCATATAAGCAAATTCATCCTGACACCTTTTCTAATCGCTTTTTCAAATTTTACTCAAGATTTATTTTGGGTGAAGAACATTATTTCTTCTATTCATGACTAAAGATAACCTTAAATATAGCAGATAAATTTTATTCATTCATTCAAAAAATAGTTTTGGGGGTACCTACTCTGTGCCAGGCACAGTTCTAGGTCCTGGAAACTCAATTGTGAACAAGTGTTACAGGATCCCAAGCTTATAGTGTAGTAAAGTGAACAAAAAAAAATCAATAAATGAGTGATAGGATGCCAGGTGGTGCTAAGTACAATGGAGAAAAATAAAGCAGAATAAGAGAATAGAATTCAACGATAGGGGTGAGAGAGGCTGTAGAGAAAGCCTCTGACGGAAGTTTGAATGAAGTGGAGAAGTAAGCCTTTCTAAGATCTGCAGGAAGAGTATTCAAGGCAAGTGAGCAGTGAATGCCAGGACCCAGAGACAGACAGGAATGGGTTTGGCCTGTTCAAGGATAGCAGATGGGCAAGGCAGAGGAGGGTAGGACACAAAGTAGGAGAAGTGGTGAGGACAGTTGTGGCACTGTTTCAAATGCTATTAAACAGTGATATGAGATGAAAAGCAAAGAGTGACAACTGGATTGGCAAGATGAAGCTGTCATTTGTGGCACTGTGAGAGCAAAAACCTCTTTAAAGTGAGGTGGAGGAAAATTGTGCAAGATGAAAAAGTAGAAATTCCAAGTGAAGACAAATTTTCTATGAAGATGATGATGAAAGAAATGTACCAGTAGCCAGAGGATTTGTGCTATCTAGGTAGAGATTTTTTAAGATGGAAGGGGTGGGGTGGGCCACATGAGATGAGAGTGATAGGAGTGAGCATTGGGGCCTGCAGTTTGAGCCACTGCCTGGAAATGCCTACCTCCCGTATTGGAGCACTAGGTTGTTCTTGCTGCCGTGTTCCAATCCAGCTTCCTGCTAATGCTCCTGGGAAGGCAGCAGATAATGGCTCAAGTATTTGGGTCCCTGCCACCTTATGGGAGACCTGAATGGAGTTCCTGTCTCTTGGCTTCACCCTGGCCCAGCCTCAGCTTTTGCAGGTATTTGGGGAATGAACCTGCTGACACAAGATTGTTCCCTTTCCCTCTCACTCAAATGAATAAAGACATATCTTTTTAAATGAGAAACATAGCAGCATATTAATATGAAAATGGAGTGATTCTTAAAATGGGAGAAATTGTTGATTCTGGAGAGAGAGTTACAAGATCAAAGCTCTTGAGTAGGTGAGGAAGATAGAAACAGGGAAAACGGAAGACAAGAGGTTTTTTTGTTTTGTTTTGTTTCTGTGGTTTAATGAGTTGATCACTGAAAAACATCTGCATTTTCTCTGATTTTGTCTTTTAGTAAAATAGATGAGATCATGACTTGACAGTGACATGGGGGAGATGGTTTTGAAAGTTTGAGAGAAGGAAATATGTATAATAGTCATCTCAGAGACTAAGACTGAATTAACTAGGAAAATATAGTAAAAATTTAGGGATGAGTGTCCATCAGAGATTCATGGTCACAAACTGAAAGCAAGCACAAACCAGGAAGATTGTGTTTATAAAGCACAGACATCAAGTCAGAAGAGGGTTGGATTTAACCAGAGTGGGAGTTTTTCCAGGCAAGGCCACATAGGAAAGATCAAGAGAGAAATCTCAGTGATGGGCAGGCTAGGGGGGATATGAGGACTTTCAGGAGGTAAGAAAAAAAAACAGTGAAAGAGTGATGGGACCAATGGATTGGAAGCCCTGTGGGGCTGAAGAATTATTGGAGTCCAGGTGAGAGTGATCCGGAGAGTGAAGAGAACACAGTGGTGGGATAGTGAGAAGCTTCAGGTAAGATTTTTGGGGTGGTTCAAGGAATCGAGTGGCAGGCAGTCTAATGGATGGTCTTTGAGGATTCTAGCAATGATAGTGGTAGAGAAGGTGACGGAGAAAACTGCTAGTCCTTACGTGGATGAAGAGGTGAAACCAGGAGGGCAGGCAAGGAGCTGGGGTGGAATTGTCTGACTGTGCTTCTTCAAAGGAACTGGACATTTGCAGGAAGGGAAGTAGCACTGAGGAACGGGGAACAGCCCTGGCCTGCCCTCAGAGCCTTTGGAATTAGGTGTGTGGGAGGGGAAATGGTCGTTACTTAAGAGAGATGCAGGAGCACCAGTGTCTCCGGCTGAGAGCCAGGTTTGAGTTAGAACAAGATAAAGGACATGTTCAAACAAGTGTTTTGACCATCAGGAGATTTTACTGATAACAAGTTGTTGTGGACACAGTGGAAAGGCTATGAGTAGCAAAAGGGAAAAATGGGAAACGAGGGGCATACGATGTTCCCTGAAGCAAACAGAAGAGTCCAGGGGATGAGGCTCATATTTTCATGACAGTAAACGGGGGCATACAAAGTGATGATCTTTGGGGGAATGTGAGTATAATCCCTTTTGGGGGATTTCTGCCCAGGCTAGAGACTGCTGGTTACCCACCCTAATGTCTTAGAACCTTTGATATTTGGGCTCCGTAGTGTCTTAGCCTGGCTTGTAGCCAATGTTCCCTGCAGGCCTCTGCATCACTGCTCTTTGTGTGAGTCTAGGCGGGTACATTTGATTGCCAGGCCCAGACTTTGTATTGGTTAAGGGAGCTGGACCAGTTAAGCTGTCGAGGGAGGCTGTGAAAGGGAGTATTGGGGGCTATTGGTAATAGCATAAAGTCCACCCAAAAGTAGGAGACAATTGGAGAACTGAAAGTCCAAAGCAGCCTGGTAATCTCCCTATTGAGGATTAGTTGGAAAAAACTTTAATGCTTTGAAATAAAAGATAAGCTAGAAAAGTAAGCTATCTAATAATAAGAATAACCTAAATGTACTTCAACCTTATTCATAAAAAGCAGGGCAAGCAAACATACTTATTTTAAAATGAATTAGAACAATTCTTAAAATAGAAAACATACAATGAATCCCCCATAATCTCAGACTTTGGAGGGATATGGCTTATTGTTAAATTCATGAAAAAGTAAATTTTTATGAAAAAAACTATGGGACAGGTATAGTACAGTGGGTTAAACAGATGCTTGTAACACTGCATCCTGTATTGGAATGCTGGTACGAGTTATAGCTGCTCCACTTCCAATGCAGCTCCTTGCTAATGTGGCTGGAAAGCAAGAGATGATGGCTGAAGTGATTGAGATTCTGCCACCCACGTGCGAGACCTTGCTGGAGTTCCTAGCTCCTGGCTTTGGCCTGGCCTAGCCCGAGCTGTTGGGGACATTCGGGGAGTGAACCAGTGAATGGAAGATCTCTCTCACTCTTTCTTGCTGTCACCTACCTTTCAACTAACTAAATATATATATATATATATATTTGATAGGCAGAGTGGACAGTGAGAGAGAGACAGAGAGAAAGATCTTCCTTTGCCATTGGTTCACCCTCCAATGGCCGCCACGGCCGCCGCGCTGTGGCCGGCGCACCGCACTGATCCAAAGCCAGGAGCCAGGTGCCTCTCCCGGTCTCCCATGCGGGTGCAGGGCCCAAGCACTTGGGCCATCCTCCACTGCCTTCCCGGGCCACAGCAGAGAGCTGGCCTGGAAGAGGGGCAACCGGGACAGAATCCGGCGCCCCGACCGGGACTAGAACCCGGTGTGCTGGCGCCACATGCGGATGATTAGCCTATTGAGCCACGGCGCCGGCCTCAACTAAATAAATATATTTTAAAATTCATGGGTTTCAAAAAAACATTTGTACCTACATAAACATCTTTTAATTTCATATTTCCATGAAATTTTGAAGTACTCTGTATTTCATCTTATATATAATAAAATAATATTAAAATTATGAGAGTATCCTCAGGTATATTATATATCCACTGGAGATGACTTCTGAGTTTATGACCTTGAGTGAAAGATAATACTATTGGCAGAAATGTGGATGTGACAAGGAAAACCAGACTGAGAAGCCATATGTTGGCTTCTTTTATGACTTTCAGTTATGGCTATTTATGTATGGCATAAGAAATTTCAGCAGTTCCAGGCAGTCACTTTGTCAGATGCCAAACAAGCTAGTTTAATGGCTAAGTTGTCATCCTCTTATGGACAACCCTTGGATAAACCTGAACAAGACAGAAAACTCCAGGTCTCAGTAGCTGGCCTTTGTGGCTCACACTCTTTTGATAGGAAGAGGGACAAAGAGTCCATTGGAGGAACAAAGAAGCAGATCTACTTGGCAATTTTAAGTCTCTGGTATTACAAATTGCTTCCTTTCTTCTAGTTAAATATGGACAGCCTATTGCTAACAGTCTCAAAATAGAATTATGTCTGTCCCAAGGAATTTACCAGGATTTAGAAAGGATTGGAAGTATATGAAGCAGGATCTAAATCTCATTCACAAGGAAATAGTTGTGATGAAATGCCTTCTGAAACCCATGTCAGAGAACCTGTTGGGAAAATACAGTAGAAGGAAAATAGCAGGTAACAAAAAGCCCTTATTGTACAAATTGCTTTGAATATAAAAGTAGCTTTTGTATTTCAAAAACAAATAGCATTACTGGGAAAATTTCTCTTTGTTGGAAAACATCTCCATATTCCAATTTCTACATTGAAACATAATGAAAGAATAATGAAAGTATCTAAAATTGTACTGAAATGACTACAAACGCCATACTTAGGTATAACTGGATTAATTTTCACCTGGAACTCGCTATTCTGGTTGTGTCCAGCCAGCATTTGTTCTAATTTTCTTAGCATCTATGCTTTGCTACTTGTTAAGGTCTAGCTAGCTATTAATGCTCTAGCTTTTACCTCTGCTAAGGTATATATTTATTTGCCAAATAGCAAAAACATAGAAATTCATAGAACCAGTACAAAAAATTTTAATATAAATCCTGTGTAGTTCTTATCATTGTCATTCTTGTACCTTTCTCCCATTTTTTTTCTTTTGTGGCAAATCATAAAGGTGACTTTATCACCACTTTCATTGGGGTCACAGAATTCAAAAGGACTTTTTTCCAGGGAGATTTTTTGACAGGTATCTTTGAAGAAATGTCTAGGGAGACTGGGAGCTACTGGATGCCATTTTAGGAAACTGTGCAAGAATAAATATTGGCAGTATTAGAAAGACTGTTAGAAGTCACTTCTTTAGTGTAAATTTTTGTGAAGCAAGAATAAATACTGACCATTAAGTTGTATCACTGTCACACAGGATCGGTTGTGAAATACTGTGGGTGGAAAGGAACATGATCCAGGTAAGCCCAGAACTGATGGGTGGACCTGGACATTATTTCATAATTGTACTTATTATTAGTGTGTTACAAAGGTACATAACTTTTTAGCAAAGAACTTGACATGGTAAGAGAATGAATTTCAGTTTTCATGAGTTTTTTGTTTTGTTTTCTGTTTTTTTTTTTTTTTTTTTTTTTTTTTTTTTTTTTTTTTTTTTTTTAGGGCTGGTTGTAGAAAGAACCATGTTTTCTCATTCAGGATTATTCAAAATTTGACAAGGTGGCTATTAGGATTAAGTAAACTGCTCAAGGCCACACTACTTGAAAATAGTAAGCCAGTTTTCTACTACACATAGTCTGATTCCAGAGACCACAGTCAGATAAGCTTAAGATCTATTGCAATTGTGTCTGGTAAACTGTATTTCACTGCTTTCCAGGGTACTGCTTCTCTTGCGTCCATCATTTTCTGTCCAGCCTTCCCACCTTGCTGCTGTAGCTTCTGCTACCATATGCCCTTAGGAGGATGCTACTCTGCCAGTATAGCCATATTTTGGATGCAGTCATCTTAATGTTCCAATTTGAGCTCAGGAAGGATGTATTTCCTGTAATTCCAAAGAGTTACATGGAGATCAGTCAGTGACTTTCAGTAGTTGTGCTCACGTGCCGTTTCCAATGCTAGAACCTCAAAGTGAAGTATCCATGATTTAAGTCATTTTGCTGTGTTCAGAACTTCACCAAGAATAAAGCAAAGGCACGGACGGCCCTTGGCTTCCCAGAAATGTGTTTTCCACAATCAAGAAAATGTCAAGTGCAATTCTAATTGCTTCTTTAAAAGAGACAGTGTGCTCGCGACCCCTGAAAGGGCTGTTTCGAGGTTCTACAATCTTGTGCATCTGTATTTTGAGTCTTGATATATAGTCATTTTTCATTCCCAAGACTCTGAGGTGCTCCAGATCAGGAACTATCTTGTTCACCTTTGTATCCATGGAATCCAGGACATAAGAGACATTCAGGAAATGTCTGCTATGTGAACAAGTGGTTGAATAAACAGGCCACAGAAAGGAACAGTTCTTTGGTTAAACCAAATTCTGTTTTGGACTTGTCTAGTTTGATATGATGTGCTTTTAAGTAATTAAAAGCTAGGAGTCAGAAATTGGGTCAAGGCCAGAGCCACAGATAACAGATACCCAAACTCCCAATAATAAATTAACAGTTGAAGCTGTAACTCAAGGTTGGCCTTAGAGTGGCTGGTGTTGTAGCACAGCAGGTTAAGCCACTGTGGGTCACACTGGAATCCCGTATGAACAACAGTTCCAGCTTTACTTCCAACCCAGCTCCCTACTATTTTTGTCTGGAAAAGCAGTAGAAGATGGCTCAAGTACTTGGACCCCTGCCACCCATGGAGTTCTGGGCTCCTGGTTTCTGATTGTTGGGGTGAATGAAAGATTCATTCTCTCTCTCTCTCTCTCTCTTCCCCCCTCCCCTTCTCCCTCTTCCTCCCTCCTTCCCTCCCTTCCTCTCTCTCTCTCCCTCCCCCCTCTCCCCCTTTCTTCCTCCTTTCCTTTCTCCCTTTCTGTAACTGCCATCCAAATAAGTAAATAAATCTTTAAAAAGAGACAGGTCTTAAAGAGAAAAGCATTGAAGGATGGGGAAGCAAAGAGCGAACCTTGAAGAAAATACAAATATGGGCGGGGAAGGTGATCCAGCAAAGAAGCTAGTCTATGTCAACATTCAGAGATGTTAGAAGCCATTCAAAAGCAGGCATGCATCAGAAACTAGCAAAGTAGTGGATTTCAAACGTGACCAGTAAAAAATACTAATGAAGTAGTAGGGTCAGATATATAAGAGAAGTCAAGAAAAATGTTGGGGAGAGGATCAGTGGGTTTGGAAGAGAGAGGGAGGGATGGGAGAAAGTTAATAGAGACCTTTATTTTTTAAGTGGGTAGTTTTTTTTTTTTTTAACATTTCTATCTGATTTATATCAAGCACATTGATTTTTTACAACAAAAACTATTTCCTAGTATCTAACCTTTTGTGATTTTTATAAAATACACTAGAGAAATTAACTGATTAGAAATAATCATTTGGATGTGATCCTGGGTTCGCTGCAATCATTTTTAGAACCTTCTCCCCAGGAGCACTGTTGTGGAGAGTACATTGTTTACTAGGTCTTTGGAGCTGTCTTCTGTAAATACTTTGAACAGCTCAAAGCTACATCTGATTAAAATCTCATTAACCCATTAGTGACTATGCTTGTTAAAGGCTATGCTCATAGCCGGCGCCGTGGCTCAATAGGCTAATCCTCCACCTTGCGGCGCCGGCACACCGGGTTCTAGTCCCGGTTGGGGCGCCGGATTCTGTCCCGGTTGCCCCTCTTCCAGGCCAGCTCTCTGCTATGGCCAGGGAGTGCAGTGGAGGATGGCCCAGGTGCTTGGGCCCTGCACCCCATGGGAGACCAGGAAAAGCACCTGGCTCCTGGCTCCTGCCAGGATCAGCGCGGTGCGCCGGCTGCAGCAGCGGCCATTGGAGGGTGAACCAGCGGCAAAGGAAGACCTTTCTCTCTCTGTCTCTCTCTCTCACTGTCCACTCTGCCTGTCAAAAAAAAAAAAAAAAAAAAAAAAAAAAAGGCTATGCTCAGTGCTTTCTTTCAGGAACTGGTAAGAGGACAGATCATTGAAGAATTAATTTTACCTAATACGATTCAGGCAGATTTTAAACTCTTCCTAGAATTTAATTTTGAGAACATGACTTGAATCTACTTCAAACTTAGATTTGAGCCCTTACATAACTAACTGCATGTCTGATTAAATCTAGTAACAATAATTGTTTGTTCCTCTTGTTTTTCTACAAATCACAAACCAGTTATTTATTCAGTTCTCAATGATGCTTATGAACTAGGTTGCACAAAAATACCCAGGGAACTAAAAGATATGATTTTAAAGCAAATAAAACCAACTTTTCTCAATGGTAGGAAAACATATGAAACTCAATACCATATGTTCATATATCAGGCCCAGCCATCTAAAAACATATATCATAAATAAATAAATACCGTTGGCTCCTCATTTTCTTCCTGTCAAGGCACCACTAGTTATGGAGGCCCTCAAACTCTCTTTTCCTCTTATTAGAATTTCGAATCAGAAGTGTCTTCTATAATGTGAATTTAATACAGGCCCTCCATAAGGTATTTACATTTTAAGCCTCTAATCTATTCCTCCGCCCACGAGATATTTGTTGAGCTTTTGGCACAGAGCTGGTTTCTGTGAAAGACATAAGATAAATTAGATATGGAAACTGCCTTTTAAAATCACATGAATTGTCTGTTGTTAACCATGATCTCAAATGTAGAAAGTGAAGTGTACCATGAGAAATGGTGGTGTCCCAGAGTCTGGGGAGAAAGAGATGACATCTCAAGCTCTAAGTGGGAAAGTATTACGGAAGAAATGGAATTTAAGAGGGTAGCACACAACATAATGATTAAAAGCAGGCGGGTCTGAAACCTGCTTTGTGTGCGCATGAATGCTAGCTGTCACTACATGACTTTGGGTAAGTTACTCAGTAAGCCCTCTATGACTCAGTTTCCTCGCCATGAACTGAAAATAGGGGTATATATATATGTTATAGATATCTCATGAGTATGAAATGAGTTATGGTATGTAAACCACTTAGAACCCAATATAGGACCCCCACAAAGGTTAGTTATTATCCTTTAGACTGGGATTTGAGAGGATGAATAGTATTTAGACATGTCAAGATGAGTCACAATTAAATAGTTGAAGGAACACAGATAAAAAAATTAAGCCATAAAAGTCACAGGGGCCAGCGCTGTGGTATATTGGGTGAAGCCAGCGCCTGTGGTGCCAGCATCCCATATGGGCACTGGTTCGTGTCCCAGCTGCTCCACTTCTGATCCAACTCTCTGCTATGGGAAAGCAATAGAAGATAGCCCTAGTGCTTGGGCTCCTGCGCCCATGTGGGAGACCAGGAGGAAGCTCCTGGCTCCTGACTTTGGATCAGTGCAGCTCCAGCTGTTGTGGCCATCTGAGAAGTGAACCAGCGGATGGAAGATTCTCTCTCTCTGTCTTCATGCAGATTTCTTCTATGACCTTTTTTTTTTTTTAATCTTTACTTAAAGTCTCAGGGTTAGGAGGCCTCCCTAGGTAGGACTCTAGACGAGAAATCTATGAATGGTAGATCGATCAATTTACAATTTTTAAAAAATACATTTCGAACATCATATATAACACTAAAATTTTGCTAAATTGACCATCAGATAATTCTAAGTATTAACTGCTTACTTGATTATTTTTAAAAGTATAGTTTGAACCCCAAAACAAAAAAATTCCCACAAGAAAACATATAGAAAAAACTTGGTGACATTAAATTTGGCAATGATTTCATGACTGACACCAAAAGCAGAGGAAACAAAAGCCAAAATAGACAAATGAGACTGCATCAAACTTCAAAGTGACTGCTCATCAAAGGAAACAACCAAGAGTAAAAGGTAACCTACGGAGTAGAAGAAAATAATTGCAAATCATTTATCTGATAAGAGGTTAATGTTCAGAGTAACAGCTTCATGGGGTTGGGAAAGAGCAAGGAGGCCAGTGTAGTTTGAGGAGCATGAGCTAGGGAAAGAGGAACAGATGAAATCAAAGAAGGAGTGAAGGGTAGGGCACTAACTTTCTGGGCAGTCCTATAGACTGGTTTTTTGGCAAGTGAAATGGGGAAGCCATGGGAGTGTGCTGAGCAGAGCAGTGACACTATCTTTTTTAAATTTTTAACTATTTATTTGAAAGGCAGAGATACAGAGAGAGGAAGGGTTGGGGGGAGAGAGAGAGAGGAATCTTTCATCTGCTAGTTCACTTCCCAAATGGCCATAACAGCTGGAGCTGGGCCAGGCCAAAGCCAGGAGCCAGAAGCTTCTTTTGGGTCTTCCACATGGGTGCAGGGGCCCAAGCACTTGGGTTATCCTTTGCTGCCTTCCCAGGGTACATTAGCAGGGAGCTGGATCAGAAATGGAGCAGTCAGGAGGTCTCAAACCAGCCTCTATATAGGATGCTGGCACTGCAGCTGGAGGCTTCGTCTACACCACAGTGCCAGCCCCAGTGACACTATCTTATGACAGATCAGATGATGCTGTCAGAGACCCAGTGTAGCAATGGAGGTGTGAGGAGTGGTCAGATTCTAAGTGCATTGTGAAGGCCAGTGGGGATTTCTAATGGATTGAATGAGAAGTGTGAGAAAAAGATAAGAGTAAAGAATGATCATGGGGCTGGTGCTGTGGCGCAGTGGGTAAACACCCTGGCCTGAAGCGCTGGCATCCCAAATGGGCGCCAGTTCGAGTCCTGGCTATTACTCTTCTGATCCAGCTCTCTGCTGTGGCCTGGGAAGGCAGTGGAGGATGGCCCAAGTCCTTGGGCCCCTGCACCCACGTGAGAGACCCGGAAGAAGCTCCTGGCTTCGGATCAGCGCAGCTCCGGCCATTGTAGCCATCTGGGGAGTGAACCATCGGATGGAAGACCTCTCTCTCTCTCTCTCTCTGCCTCTCCTCTTTCTGTGTATCTCTTTCAAATAAATAAATAAATCTTAAAAAAAAAAAAAGAAGAATGATCATGAGGATGGGTCTTTGGTTAAGATGCTGCTTGAGATGCATACATCCCATGTCACAGTGCCTGGGTTTTAAGTCCTGGATCCAGAGCAATTCCAGCTTCCTGCTACTGCTACCCTGGAGGACAACAAGTGATAGGTCCCTGCCACCCATGTGGGAGACCCAGATGGAGTTTCATGGTCCTGGTTTTGGCCTGGCCCAGTCCCAGCTACTGTGGGGAACTGGGGAGTGAGCCAGCTGATGAAAGATGTCTATCTGTCTTTCAAATAAATAAACATTAAATAAATTTTAATTAAAAAATAAATAAGTTTTTTTGGACCAAGCAGCTGTTGGGAGGGTTATTGTATACTAAGGTAGGAGTCTGAGTTGCTGTGATGATACTCACCAATACTTACATGGGTACTGTTGATCTTCGTTTCTCTTGAATGGTATGACCAATGTACTGGATAGTTTGTCCACAGTGTTTTCTGCATAAATGTTTTTAATTTGAAATAGAATGTCTGCTATCATATAATTAAGTTTAATATGGAAATTTAAAATAAATTCATCCAAAAGTATAGAAAGAATGTGACCACTTATTACTCATACCATTTAAAGATGCAATATTCAGGGTTTTTAAAAAACAATTTTATTAGGCCGGCACCGCGGCTCACTAGGCTAATCATCCGCCTTGCGGCGCTGGCACACTGGGTTCTAGTCCCGGTCGGGGCGCCGGATTCTGTCCCAGTTGCCCCTCTTCCAGGCCAGCTCTCTGCTGTGGCCCGGGAGTGCAGTGGAGGATGGCCCAAGTGCTTGGGCCCTGCACCCCATGGGAGACCAGGAGAAGCACCTGGCTCCTGCCATCGGATCAGCGTGGTGCGCCGGCCACAGCGTGCCAGCCGCGGCGGCCATTGGAGGGTGAACCAACGGCAAAGGAAGACCTTTCTCTCTGTCTCTCTCTCTCTCACTGTCCACTCTGCCTGTCAAAAAACAATTTTATTATTTAAAAGTTTCTACTTCATATCAATTAAGATTTTAAAATCCCGGTGCTACTGTGTTTGTTAACTAATCCTTTTCATTCATCACTCCTCCTTAGTAGTCAATAACGACCTTTCTGTAGCATCTCAACATGCAGTGAATCTATTGATTTCATTGGTTATTATACCTCCCTCCCTGCCTCTCGCCACAAATTACTCTGAGTCAGAAAAGCTGATGAGATAATAAGGTGATATATAGACTGTCCTTTTCTATTCCTATTAAAAAGTTCATTTATTTTCTTTATGTAACTAGAATGTGATAGAAGCAAATCTCAGAATCAGCTACAGTGTAAGCTCTATGTCCATTCAAATCCTTTGTACTTTAAAACCAAATATTTTGGGGCTGACACTATGACTCAGCAAGTTGAGCCACAGCCGACAGTGGCAGCATCCCATGTGGGCACCAGTTCAAATTCCAGCTGCTCCACTTCTGATCCAGATCCCTGCTGATGTACCTGGGAAAGCAGCAGAGGATGGCCCAAGTCCTTGAGCCCCTGCACCCATGTGGGAGACCTGGAAGAAGCTCCTGGCTCCTGGCTTTGGAGCAGCCCAGCTCCGGCTGCTGATGCCATTTGGGGAGTGGACCAGTGAATGGAAGACCTTTCTCTCTCTCTGCCCCTCTGTAACTCTGTCTCTCAAATAATCTTTAAAAAACAAAATTTTGGCTCGCTATACCCTGTTAAGCACAGGAAGCAATGCTTACCATGATTCATGTTTTCTAAAAAGCATATTACAGAAGATATTCAAATTCATGTCATGTACAGAGCAATTATGTCTTTAAAAAATATATTTGTTTATTTGAAAGGCAGAGCATCAGAGAGAGAAGATGTTGGTGGTGGAGGGGGGAGGAAGGGGGAGAATATTCTCTGTTGGCTCACTCTCCAAATGGCTACAATAGCCAAGGCTGGGCCAGATCAAAGCCAGGAGCCAGGAACTCCATGCAGGTCTCTCACATTGGTGACAGGCACCCAAGTACATGGGTCATCTTCCCCTGCTTCTCATGTACATTAGCAGGGAGCCAGAGCAGATGCTGAGTAGCTGAAACTAGAACCAGGCACTAGGAGTGGGTGCCAGTGCTGCAAGCAGCAGCTTAACATGCTGCGCCACAATGCTTGTACCAAAAGTAATTGTTTCTAACATTAATCCCAAAATGTGAAATATCCATGTTGGTTATTTTTTATGTTTCTAGTCTCTAATGTAGGGAACAAATTGACACTGTGTACTCATAAAGCCAAGTAATATCACCTTTTAAAGTCAAGATTTCTGACAGCAGTAGAAAGTAGCATGCGTGTTAATGCTTCAGCTATCTCTGACCTTGCTGTGGCCATTTTGTCTGAGGTGTTTCGGGGTTACGTCGTGTTGCCTCCAAGCAACTGCATGGATCCAAATCACGTGCCTGGGTTTCCCTGGTGCGGGGTGCAGACAGCTCCACTTCCATGGACAGGAGCCAGCAAAGAGGAGAGCTGGAACACAGGGAAAGTTGGAGTTGTATATCAAAGAGCATTAACTCTCCTAGGTGTGTGTGGAGGGCAGTTGGTAGAGGGAGGCATAGGGCCAGTGAATAGGGAAAATGTTAATGAGTTTTCTAACACTGCCCCCCCCCACATCAAAAGCATCACAATTTACATTTTTATTTGGAATATTCTGATTTTTAATTAAATATTGTGCCCTGCTTTAGATTCTGCTTTCCAGGTTTTGGCAATTGGACCCTAGTATTCCACCGGAGACCCCGTGCCATTTGTGAGATCCTATTACTGG
Source organism: Oryctolagus cuniculus (assembly GCF_964237555.1). Taxonomy (NCBI): domain Eukaryota; kingdom Metazoa; phylum Chordata; class Mammalia; order Lagomorpha; family Leporidae; genus Oryctolagus; species Oryctolagus cuniculus. Next base: position 119,684,259 of record NC_091435.1, on the reverse strand, counting down.
TTTTTCTCTCACTTCAGTGCCTCTAAACCAGCTGGAAAGTGAGTCATTATTTACAGGGCACCTCAGTGAAATCAACAGGAGACTGAAACAAGACTGTGCCACTGATAGGTTCAAGTTCTTTTTCAAACCTCATTGCCAGGGCTTGCAGATAATGCAGTTGTAAAAACAATTTGTCAAATGCGATCTGAAACCCTATAGGGGGTTTTCCAGCAGATGAATTCTGTTAATGCTTTTGCTGAGTTGATCACAAGATGCCAGCCTGCGTCTCTAAACTGCTTGTTCTTATGTGCTTCAGCTGCAGTCACTAATTAAATCCCCTGAGTTAGCCCTGACACCTACCACCTGGGACTCGTCTCCAGACAAAGGCTTTCTTGTGGCATACAGCTGAGCCAGGTCTGGACCCTTCTGTTTCATGTCAGAATAAATATTTTAGCTCTGAGACTTTTCGTCTAAGTGGTTTCGGTGGTTGTCTTGGTTTGCTTTAATTCCTCAGTACAAATCAGTTTACCAAGCTAGCTGTTGTTTGGACTGGCTAATTAAAACCAGCGTGTTCAGTGTGCGTGCAGGCAGCCTCCGAGCCAAATACAGCCCCATACAGAACTTGAATCATAACATGGCATTTTTATTCATTGGAACAGATGGGCATTGGGAGTTACCCTCAGCCAGTCTGACCTCAGTGGTTGCTTTAAATTGCATGTCCTTGTGAAAATGTGAAAAGTAGGAAGTGTCTAGAAGTCCCAGTCTTTTGGGTGTCCTATGAAAGAAAGATGCCTGTTTCTGAAAACAGACCTATTGACAATTTCATAGGTGGCAAGGTCACTTGGAGATAGGCCTATAGCATATGGTTTATAGCATTTGGCCCTTGAGTCACTTGGAAATTAGCTATTTATAAGGTTACATGCAATGTGGATAACTAGCTAGGGAACTGTTGCCAACACTAACATTCCTTTGAGTGGAGGCCCTCTGTGCAGCCGGTAAAAAACAAATATTGCTTCAGGTAGTTAATGGAAACAGGCTTTGATCTCCATCTGTATCACACATTTATTCATTTGTGCAGTATTGTGTGGTGCTGTTTCAAAGGAGAGGCCCATCATAGTCTCCTGAGGAACTCACAGTTTTGTAGATGAAATAGAAACACAAATAACTGTTCTTCAATGTGATCAATTGTCTCTCAAATAAGTGGGTGGATACTGATGCCCTAGCCAAAATCTGTAGTTCTGAAGAAGGCACAGGTTATGGAAGGAGTAGAGATGGAGGGGGATGGTAAATTGACTCTAAGGTGCTCATAGGGCATTCAGGTTCAAGGATCAAGTGGACAATTTAAATAGGGTTCACAAGACAGATGAGAGCCTGCTACTTGCAAGAAAATAGTATTTCATCATGTCCCTACTAGAAGGCAAGGCATGATACAAACAGGTTTTGACAGGAGACAGGGATAAACAAAATGTGAAGGGTAGAGACCATAAGGTAGGACACCAGGTTAGGGAAAAGTAAATTTTCAAGAGCAACTTTACTAATTCTCTATTTAATTTAGAGTGGGCTCTGATTATGGAAATATGTCTACTATTTGTAAATTTGGGAAATTAACCAGTGAATGAGTTTTTAAGAGACCAGCACTTGGTCATGGATTGGGTATTCATTTGGAAGATAATATTCTGTTTTCCGGTTTCTTATAAGGTGATAGCTGGAAGATTGTTTGAGCCAAATAGATTTCATCAGTTGTTTTCTTGTTATGCTTGTCTTGTTAGATCATGAAAGAGCCAACTTACAGTCTTTCAATTGGTATCTCTAGTTGGAAATGAGCAGATTTGTAAAATACGTCATTCTTTATAAAGTAGGACTGTGGATAGAGTTGGTTGGTAACTTTTGTTTTTACATGCGACTTCTTAGAAACACAGTTGAAGTTGGCTAGGGGTAAAATTCTCTCTCAAATTAAAAAAATAGCTATGAAATCAGTGCCATGATGAAATTTGAAAAGGAAAAGGTTGCTACAGAACACAAATTAATAGAAAATTACCAAAACTCCAAGGAGTTTGAGGTTAGATAGAAAAAAAAAGACATTTTCCCATTTAGGCCAATTATGGAATCTGAGCATCTTTTTTTAAAAATTTTTTTAAACTTTTATTTAGTAAATATAATTTTCCAAAGTACAGCTTATGATTACAATGGCTTCCCCCCCATAACTTCCCTCCCACCTGCACCCCTCCCATCTCCCGCTCCCTCTCCCATTCCATTCACATTAAGATTCATTTTCAATTATCTTTATATACAGAAGATCAATTTAGTATATAATAAGTAAAGATTTCATCAGTTTGCACCCACAGAGAACATAAAGTGTAAAATACTGTTTGAGTACTAGTTATAGCATTAATTCACACTGGACAACACATTAAGGACAGAGATCCCACATGAGGAGTAAGTGCACAGTGACTCCTGTTGTAGACTTAACAATTTGACACTCTTGTTTATGGCATCAGTAATCTCCCTAGGCTCTAGTCATGAGTTTCCAAGGCTATGGAAGCCTTCTGAGTTCACCAACTTCAATCTTATTTAGACAAGGTCATAGTCAAAGTGGAAGTTCTCTCCTCCCTTCAGAGAAAGGTACCTCCTTCTTTGATGACCTGTTCTTCCTACTGGGATCTCACTCACAGAGATCTTCCATTTAGGTCTTTTTTTTTTTTTTTTTTCCCGGGTGTCTTGGCTTTCCATGCCTGTAATACTCTCATGGGCTCTTCAGCCAGATCCGAATGCCTTAAGGGCTGATTCTGAGGCCAGAGTGCTGTTTAGGACATCTGCCATTCTATGAGTCTGCTGTGTATCCCACTTCCCATGATGGATCATTCTCTCCCTTTTTGATTGTATCAGCTAGTATTAGCAGACACTAGTCTTGTTTGTGTGATCCCTTTGACTCTTAGACCTATCAGTGTGATCAATTGTGAACTGAAATTGTTCACCTGGACAAGTGAGATGGCATTGGTACATGCCACCTTGATGGGATTATATTGGAATGGTGGAATCTGAGCATCTTGATGCATCTGATTACATTGATTGGCTCTTCAAGTTTTCCTTTCTCTTTCTCCCAAGACTTTCAAGTGTCTAGTACTAGCTGAACGAACTGCCTACACTTTGGTGCTTTATTGAAGGTCCACAATATACCATCTTCAAAAGTAAATGGTAATCTCAGAAGTAACTGCTCATTATATCTACTGTATTACAATTTTGCTAAGCCCAGAATTTTCCTAGGATGTTGAAAACATTTCAGTGGTCAAAGAAAAAGGGCAATGAGCTCATTTTAATTCTTTTCCATGTCCCCTCTGTCCGTGGTGCAAAGGTGCCAGCCTGTGTTTATAAGAATAAATGGGGGCTGGCACTGCGGCTCATTAGGCTAATCCTCCGCCTGCACTCTGGTTCTAGTCCCGGTTGGGGCACTGGTTCTGTCCTGGTTGCTCCTCTTCCAGGCCAGCTCTCTGCTGTGGCCCGGGAGTGCAGTGGAGGATGGCCCAAGAGCTTGGGCCCTGCACCCCATGGGAGACCAGGAAGAAGCACCTGGCTCCTGGCTTGGGATCGAAGCAGTGCGCCGGCCATATTTGACCATTTTGGGGGGTGAACCAATACAAAAGGAAGACCTTTCTGTCTCTCTCTCTCACTGTCTAACTCTGCCTGTCAAAAAAAGAATAAATGGGATGTATCTATTTGGAGCCGTTACTGTCTGCTGCTAAGGGTTCCACCAGATATGCAAGAAAAAAGTGTCCTTCCACCTGCTGTCTGTCTCATTGTGGCAGCCAAGACTGAATAGGTGAAAACATGGAGAGAGAATTTTTGCAACTCAGGAATAATCATGTAAACGGTGAAGAGCCTGTTGTACTCCAACAAAGAACCCAAAATTTCACACCAGAAGTTTAAAAACAAAAAAAGAAGAAAGAGGGACTTACAGCCTAATTTTATTTAATTCATCTGTCAGTCCTTACAGAAACTGAACAGATTATAAAGCAAGTCAAATTTGCATTCAGACTGTACTTGAATGTGTTAGCCTCCTCATACATCACATGCTGGCGGCCACATTCTGTGCAGCTGCTCACCAGGGAGGGCCGTTTTTATGAAAGAATTCTCTGTGGCAGATCAAATACAGGATTTGCATTTACACATAAAAGACCATAGCAAGTCAATTTTAAAGGGAGCTCTTTTCATTTTACAAGTAAATTGACTTTAAATAAGAGTATTTCAGGTAGAAACCTTCAAATGTTTTGTGTTTATTTAACAGTAATAGTTATCACATGATTTTCAAATCTTTTCTAATCTTCCTGTTAACATGAAAAGTAGCATAGATATTTTTCTAAATAGAAATCCCATATTGCTTTTGGATTTTTTTAAAATCACAGTTTAAGATACTATATTATGTGAAATGTCAAATTACAGTTGATGACAAAGAACATCTAATTACTTCAGAGTTAGATTTAATTAGCATTTTAATGAATTTCAACCTGTGTCTTTTTAATATTTATGTGAAAGGTAGAGTTACAGAGAAAGGAAGAGAGAGAGGGAGAGAGTGAGGGACAAAGAAAAGGGGGGCGGAGAGAGAGAGAGAGAGAGAGAGAGAGAGAGAAAGAGAGAAATATCTTCCATTCACTGTTTCATTCCTAAATGGCAACAATGGCCAAGGTTGGGCCAGGCTAAAGCCAGGAGCCTGGAACACCATCCGGGTCTCCCACATTTGTGGCAAGGACCCAAGCACTCAGGCCATCTTCTGCTTTCCCACGAGCATTAACAGGGAGCTGGATTGAAAGTGGATCACCTGGGACTTGAACTGGCACTCATATTGGATACTTGGTGCCACAGTGGTGTTTTCACCCCCAGTGCCACAACACTGGCCCCCAACTTTATCTTTTAAAAAAAAATTTGTAGTTTCAGGATTGTGAATATTTGTTCTTAAAGCTTATTTATTTTACAATGTCCAGTTACTATAAAATTGACATAAAATTTAAATCCAAGAACATAATTTCTCAGTATCAGTTAATAAAAAAAATTAAGAAATTAAAAAATCTTATTTTGCCAATGACAACAGAGTCAAAGCTGCATAGCACACTTTCCAATGTATTTTCCTTCACACCTATGCATTCAGGTATCTTGGGAGGAGAAGCACTGGGATATGTTGCATATCATAGCTCCCTTTGGGATCAACCAGTTGACAGTACCTTGAAGGCTCTTGTAAAGACTGATTGAACTTTGATAACCTGATGTTTCCCAAACTCTGCTAAAGTATGAATCATTTTACTGAATAACTCCTATTTCTATCCAGTTGAATTGGCACTCCATGGAAACCACTTAGGGAAACATTGAGAATGTAGTCTTACCTATTTTAGATGGCACTATACTTGTATGTAATTGAATCAAATTAATAATTTCAAAGAAATATATCATTTAACTCCAGTTTCCATGAACTTTTTATGTACTCTCATATGTGATGCTCAAAATTTCATTTCAAGATTGGACATTTTTTGTAATTTTGGTTCTTTTCTTACCTGGTTTTTTTTTTTTACATTTATTTAATGAATATAAATTTCCAAAATACAGCTTATGGAGTACATTGGCTCCCCACCCCATAACTTCCCTCCCACCCGCAACTCTCCCCTTTCCTTCTCCCTCCCCCCTTCCATTCACATCAAGATTCATTTTCTTTCTTTTTTTTAACTTTTATTTAATGAATATAAATTTCCAAAGTACGACTTATGGATTACAATGGCTTCCCCCCCATACCGTGCCTCCCACCCACTACCCTCCCCTTTCCCACTCCCTCTCCCCTTCCATTCACATCAAGATTCATTTTCGATTATCTTAATATACAGAAGATCAGCTTAGTATACATTAAGTAAGGATTTCAACAGTTTGCTCCCACACAGAAACATAAAGTGAAAAATAATAGATGATTTTTTAAATGATGATGAAATCAGATCAGACCTATTGTCATGTTTAATCCCAGTGAGAGTCAAGTTGGGAATTGATAATTTCTTTCTTTTTTTTTTTTTTTTTTACAAAAGATCAGTTTAGTATACATTAAGTAAAGATTTCAACAGTTTGCACCCCCATAGAAACACAAAGTGAAATATACTGTTTGAGTACTCGTTATAGCATTAAGCCTCAATGTACAGCACATTAAGGACAGAGATCCTACATGAGGAGTAAGTGTACAGTGACTCCTGTTGTTGACTTAACAAATTGACACTCTTGTTTATGGCATCAGTAATCTCCCTAGGCTCTTGTCATGAGTTGCCAAGGCTATGGAAGCCTTTTGAGTTCACCGATTCTGATCATATTTAGACAAGGTCGTAGTCAAAGTGGAAGTTCTCTCCTCCCTTCAGAGAAAGGTACCTCCTTCTTTGATGACCCGTTCTTTCCACTGGGATCTCACTCACGGAGATCTTTCATTTAGGTCTTTTTTTTTTTTTTCCAGAGTGTTTTGGCTTTCCATGCCTGTAACACTCTCATGGGCTTTTCAGCCAGATCCGCATGCCTTTAGGGCTGATTCTGAGGCCAGAGTGCTGTTAGGACATCTGCCATTCTATGGGTCTGCTGTGTATCTCGCTTCCCATGTTGGATCGCTCTCTCCGTTTTTTATTCTATCAGGTAGTATATGCAGACATAGTCTTGTTTATGTGCTCCCTTAGGCTCTTAGTCCTATCATGATGATCAATTGTGAATAGAAATTGATCACTGGGACTAGTGAGATGGCATTGGTACATGCCACCTTGATGGGATTGAATTGGAATCCCCTGGTATGTTTCTAAGGTAAGGTATGTTTAAGGTAAGTCAGCTTGAGCATGTCCCGAATTGCACATCTCTTCCCTCTCTTATTCCCCCTCTTATATTTAACAGCGATCACTTTTCAGTTAAGTTTCAACACTTGAGAATAACTGTCTATTGATTACAGTATTCAACCAAAAGTATTAAGTAGAACAAAGAAAAAAAATACTAAAAGGGATAATGTATTAAGTTGTTCATCAACAGTCAGGGTGAGGGCTGATCAAGTCACCATTTCTCATAGTGTTCATTTCACTTTAACAGGTTTCCTTTTTGGTGCTCAGTTAGTTGTCACTGATCAGGGAGAACATATGATATTTGTCCCTTTGACTGGCTTATTTCACTCAGCATAATGTTTTCAAATTCCGAACAGGGATCACTTTTCAGTTAAAACTTAAACACCTAAGAATAATTGTGTGTTAATTACAGAGTTCAACCAATAGTACTAGAACAGCAACAAAAAAACCTAAAATGGATAAAGTATTACATTGTACATCAACCGTCAGGACAAGAGCTGATCAAGTCACTGTTTCTCATAGTGTCCATTTCACTTCAACAAGGTTCCCCTTTGGTGCTCAGTTAGTTGTCGCTGATCAGGGAGAACATATGATATTTGTCCCTTTGGGACTGGCTTAATTCACTCAGCATGATGTTTTCCAAATTCCTCCATCTTGTTGCAAATGAACGGGTTTCATTGCTTTGACTGCTGTATAGTATTCTAGAGAGTACATGTCCCACAATATCTTTATCCAGTCTACTGTTGATGGGCATTTGGGTTGGTTCCAGGTCTTAGCTATTGTGAATTGAGCTGCAATAAACATTAATGTGCAGACAGCTTGTTTGTTTGTCAATTTAATTTCCTTTGGGTAAATTCCAAGGAGTGGGATGGCTGGGTTGAAGGGTAGGATTATCTTCAGGTTTCTGAGGAATCTCCAGACTGACTTCCATAGTGGCTTAACCAGTTTGCATTCCCACCAACAGTGGGTTAGTGTCCCTTTTTCCCCACATCCTCGCCAGCATCTGTTGTTGGTAGATTTCTGCATGTGAGCCATTCTAACAGGGGTGAGGTGAAACCTCATTGTGGTTTTGATTTGCATTTCCCTGATTGCTAATGACCTTGAACATTTTTTCATGTGCCTGTTGGCCATTTGGATTTCCTCTTTTGAAAAATGTCTATTGAGGTCCTTGGCCCATCTCTTAAGTGGGTTGTTTGTTTTGTTTTTGTGGAGTTTCTTGATCTCTTTGTAGATTCTGGTTATTAACCCTTTATCTGTATCCTTGCTGATCTTCTGTCCTGTTGATCTGTCTATTTCTGAGAGTGGAGTATTGAAGTCCCCCAGTACTATTGTATTGGGGTCTAAATCTCCCTTTAAGTCCCTTAACAAATCTTTTAATAAACCGGTGCCCTGTAATTAGGTGCATATACATTGATAATCGATATATCTTCCTGTTGAATTGATCCCTTAATCATTATATAGTGCCCCTCTTTGTCTCTCCTAACAGTTTTTGTGGTAAAGTTTATATTGTCCGATATTAAGATGGCTACGCCCGCTCTTTTTTCATTTCTGTTGGCATGGTTTATCTTTTTCCAGCCTTTCACTTTCAGTGTGTATGCATCTTTGTTGGAAAGATGTGTTTCTTGTAAGCAGCAAATAGATGGGTTTTGTTCCTTAACCCAATCAGCCAATCTGTCTTTTAACTGGACAGTTCAGGCCATTAACGTTCAATGTGACTACTGATAAGTAGTAACTTTGCCCTGCCATTTGCCAAAGATATTTCCTAATATATGTTTTGAACTTCCTGTGATCTTTTGCTGTGAGGTTTCCTTCCTTTACCTTCTTTCATATTGATACTGTGTTTCTGTGTTTCTGGGTGTAACACATCTTTAACCATCTTTTGCAGGCCTGGACGAGTGGCGACAAATTCTTTCAATTTCTGTTTGTTGTGAAAGGTCTTTATTTCACCTTCATTCACAAATGAGAGCTTAGCAGGATATAATATTCTGGGCTGGCAATTTTTCTCTCTTAGTACCTGGGCTATATCTCGCCATTCCCTTCTAGCTTGTAGGGTTTCTGATGAGAAGTCAGCTGTGAGTCTGATTGGAGATCCTCTGAGAGTAATCTGACGTTTCTCTCTTGCACATTTTAGGATCTTTTCTTTATGTTCCACTGTGGTGAGTTAATTACAACGTGTCGTGGTGAGGCTCTCTTTTGGTCATGTTTATTAGGGGTTCTATGAGCTTCCTATACTAGGATGTCTGTGTCCTTCTTCAAACCTGGGGAATTTTCTGCTAGTATCTCACTAAAAAGGCCTTCTAATCCTTTCTCCCTCTCCATGCCTTCAGGAACTCCTAGAATCCGAATGTTGGGTTTTTTTAATAGTATCCTGAAGATTCCCGACAATATTTTTTAGATTTCTAATTTCCTCTTCTTTTCTTTGGTTTGACTATATATGTTCCTGTCCTCTGTCTTCTAAGTCTGATATTCTCTCTTCTGCTTCACCCATTCTGTTTTTAATGCTCTCTAATGTGTTTCTCATTTTTTTTAACTTTTATTTAATGAATATAAATTTCCAAAGTACAGCTTATGGATTACAATGGCTTCCCCCCATATCGTCTCTCCCACCCGCATCCCTCCCCTTTCCCAATCCCTCTCCCCTTCCATTCACATCAAGATTCATTTTTGATTATCTTAATATACAGAAGATCAGTTTAGCATATATTAAGTAAAGATTTCAACAGTCTGCTCCCACACAAACATAAAGTGAAAAATAATAGATGATTTTTTAAATGATGATGAAATCAGATCAGACCTATTGTCATGTTTAATCCCATTGAGAGTCAAGTTGGGAATTGATAATTTCTTTTTTTTTTTTTTTTACAAAAGATCAGTTTAGTATACATTGAGTAAAGATTTCAACAGTTTGCACCCCCATAGAAACACAAAGTGAAATATACTGTTTGAGTACTCATTATAGCCTTAAGTCTCAATGTACAGCACATTAAGGACAGAGATCCTACATGAGGAGTAAGTGCACAGTGACTCCTGTTGTTGACTTTACAAATTGACACTCCTGTTTATGGCATCAGTAATCTCCCTAGGCTCTTGTCATGAGTTTCCAAGGCTATGGAAGCCTTTTGAGTTCACAGACTCTTATCTTGTTTTGACAAGGTCATATTCAAAGTGGAGGTTCTCTCCTCCCTTCAGAGAAACGTACCTCCTTCTTTGATGACCTGTTCTTTCCACTGGGATCTCACTCACAGAGATCTTTCATTTAGGGTTTGGTTTTTTTTTTTTTTTTTTTTTTTTTTTTTTTTGCCAGAGTGTCTTGGCTTTCCATGCCTGAAATACTCTCATGGGCTTTTCAGCCAGATCCGAATGCCTTTAGGGCTGATTCTGAGGCCAGAGTGATATTTAGGACATCCGCCATTCTATGAGTCTGCTGAGTATCTCGCTTCCCATGTTGGATCACTCTCCCCTGTATTTATTCTATCGGTTAGTATTAGCAGGTACTAGACTTGTTTATGTGCTTCCTTTGACTCTTAGTCCTTTCATTATGATCAATTGTGAACTGAAATTGATCACTTGGACTGGTGAGATGCCATTGGTACATGCCACCTTGATGGGATTAAATTGGAGTCCCCTGGTATGTTTCTAACTCCACCATTTGGGGCAAGTTGAATGTGTTTGTCATTTGATCTATTGAATTCTTCATTTCATTATGATTTCTCGTCACTATCGCAGTTTCATGTTCTACTAGTTGTTTCATTTCATTTTGATTCCTCCTTAATATTTCATTTTCACGAGAGAGATTTTCTATCTTGTCCATTAAGGATTTCTGTAGTTCAAGAATTTGTTTTTGAGAACTTCTTAATGTTCTTATCAATTTTTTGAGATCTGCTTCTTTCATTTCTTCTATCTCATCATCTTCATAATCTTGAATTGGGGTGTCTATTTCATCTGGGGTGTCATAGCGTCTTCCTTGTTCTTCATACCTCAGCTTTTGCGTTTGTTGTTTGGCATATTGGAGATATTCATTGTTTTTGTTTGTTTGTTTGTTTTTTGTTTTTTGTTTTTTGGTGTGGTGTTTTTTTCTTGTTATACTGTGACTCTAGATTAAGAGGACTGTCTGCTTTTGATGGATCCTTAGAGGCTGTGATGGGTGTAGCCAGAGGGCTCTGTTTGGTTCTTCAGGGTTAAGGGTGTGCCAAAGGTGATTCACCCTGATTGTTCTCTTGCTGGCTCTCGCTCTCTCTCTCTCTCTCTCTTTGACTCAGATGGGAAGTAATTCCATACTGCTGAGTGGAATTGAGAGTAGTTGATATATGAAATCTGGCCCCTGTGGGTATTCGTTTGCTTACTGCTGGGACCACACAAAGAGTTTATGCATCCCTCAGTGTGTTCTCAGATTTTACTACAGTCTGTCACCAAGTTGCCCAGGTTATGGAGTTTGTGTACTCGGTGAGTTCTCTCGCCCCCCCCCCCTCAGTTTTTCACAGTCTCAGTTGTTTAGCTCCATAGTTTCCTTAGGTGTTAACCTCCTGTTATTTCTTCCCACCAGAGTCAGGTTTTTCTGCTTGGCTAATGAGGGGCACCCACTTTACATATGCAAAATGGCACATGCCTCTTTACTTACGTAAAATGACACCTGCCCTTTGTCTTGCTTGGCTTTGTAAGGTGAGTGGAGAGAGAGGCTAATGTTCGTGCTGGTTCCCCTTATTTATTCGATTTTTCCTCTCCTCCAGCCAGCCTGGTGAACTTTCCCCAGTGGGGTTTCAGGCCTCGTTCTCTGCAGGCGCTTTCTGCCTTTCACCAACAATGTCTCGGGTTACCAAGAGGTTTTTGTCTCACCTCCCCTTCCAGCGCTGGTGCACAAACCCTGCGGCTCCCGCAGCTCCGGTGGCTCTGGTGGCTCCTGCGGCTGGCTCGGCTTCCACGCGGTGGGTGACCTTGCTCTCCCCGTAGGTCCTCCGAGTCACAGCCAGTAGATCCGGAATAGTTTCCTCTGCAATTTTTTCCTGATCCTTTTTCTGAGGCTACTGTAACTCCACTTTCATTAAACTATCTTTTCCCAGACTATTGGTAGGCACCCTCACTATTCCACCATCTTGGCTCCGCCCCCCCCTCTTTTTTTTAACTGTTAAGCTAAGTTCTAGACATTATTTGGTGAGGTCAGTAACTGGTTTTTAGATACTATAAACATGGAAATTCAGAACCAAAATAAAATCAAAGCAATGCTTACCAGTAATAGTTTTATGTATAGAACAAATTCTCAAATATATAAATTTGAGTAAACTTGTATGATTTCATTATGTCAGCTCATGTTTGCTGAGCATGATGTCCACTAGGATGACAGTAACAGATGACAAGATACTATGTCATTTAACAAGCTGGCCTTGGTCTCTAAAATTATAAGCCAAGCCAAGTCTGAAATGTTTCCATACACCTAGAACAGCAAGCCATTGCATGACTCAATTTATGTCATAATATATTCTGGCACTTCAAAATATTTAATATATGTTTAAGTCCATAAACTCCTTATCTGATCAGATTTTTTCATTGTTTCTTTCATCAGCAGGATATCTAAAATAATACCCTGTTTTCCCCCTCTTAAGTCTATAGGCAATTGAAAAATAAGACATAGGAGACACTCAAGTAGTAATCAAAATAATAACTTTATTTATGATAAAGCTGATTGCAGAATCTGACTTTAACATGAGCAGGCATTTCAAAGAACAGGAAGGAAAATATCTCTTAAAAAGATACTAGACCTTATGAACTAATCAGAGAAATGCAAATTAACATCATAAGATACCATTCTGCCTGCATCAGATTAGCAAAAATTAAAAAGTCAGCAATATAAAGTATTGCAGAGGGTGTGGAGCAAGGAGAAGTTTGTGGCTGAGCATGAGATTTGGTTGAATCACTTTGAAATACAATTTGACCTTATCAGTAAATTTGAAACAGTACCTACACCTTGACCCAGCAGATCCATTCCTGGGTACATTTTTTAGAGAAATGTATGTATTTAAAACAGAAAACATATTCCAAGAATATTCATAGCCACTTGTTTATAATTAGGAAAAAAAAAACCTGAAAACAAAATAGTCCTCAACAAGAAAATGGATAAAATATGGAGGTTGGCATTGTGGCACAGCGGATTAAGCCACGACCTGAGCCACTACCATCCCATATCAAAGGGACTAGGATATCAAGTACTGCCCTGCTTCTGATCCAGCTTCCAACTGATGTGCATCCTGGGAGGCAGGAGGTCATAGCTCAAATACTAGGATTCCTGCCATTCATATGGGAGACCCATGAGTTGTCTCTGGCTCCTGGCTTTGGCCTGGCCCTGCCTCTCTGCCTTTTAAATAAATTTAAATATATATATATACACACACACACACACACACACACACACACACACATATAGTATATATGAAGAATGGAATGTTAGACATCAGTGAAAATGAATGATTTACAGTAATATGTATCAACATAGATAAATCTCTATAATATGAAATGAAAAAGCAAGTTGAAGAAAAATACATACAAGAGAATTCTACTTTTGTAAATTTTTTTTAAAAAAGATTATTTATTTATTTGACAGAATTACAGGCTGAGAGAGGCAGAGCGGGGAGGGGAGAGGTCTTCTCTTCACTGGTTCACTCCCCAAATGGCCACAATGGCCAGAGCTGAGCTGATCCAAAACCAGGAGCCAGGAGCTTCTTCCCAGGTCTCCCACGTAGGTGCAGGAGCCCATGTACTGGGCCATCTTCTACTGCTTTCCCAGTCCACAACAGAGAGCTGGATTGGAAGAGGAGCAGCCGGGACACAAACTGGTGCCCATATGGGATGCCAGCACTGTAGGTAGAGGCTTAGCACACTATGCCACAGTGCTGGTCCCCCATCTGTACAATTTTAAAACATGACAAAATTAAATAATATATTACCTAGAGAGCTATCCAGGTATGATTAAATTGTAACTAAACAAGAGAATGATAAAAACCAACTTCAGGGTTGGGAAGGGCAGGAAGAGTTCAGAGGAGGACACAGCTAAGGTGCCCAGTCCTGCTGGCATGCATTCTCATTAGTGACTGGCATGCTACCCTGGTTTCAAACAATATTTAGGTCTGCTATTGCAGCTTCAAAGCTAAAAATTGATGTTTTTTAGTGAAGTCCTGGTAGGTCAAAAAAAAAAAAAAGATTTTCTATTGTTGGGGTAGAGAGAGTAGATTCTTGCCCCATAATCCCCACACAGTATCCCAAATTTCTGTTTCTCTGGTTTCTCAGTTACCTGGAGTTCTTTCATAGGTGAGTTTGTGGATTCCTGACGCACAAAGAAATAGTTTTAGTGATAAATAATAATAATCTGGAGCAACTACAAGAAAATAAGATCTGTACCTTTTTCTGTGCCATGGATCACTTGGTTAATCCTCTGCCTGCGGCGCCAGCATCCCATGTGGGCGCCGGTTCTGTCCCGGTTGCTCCTCTTCCAGTCCAGCTCTCTGCTGTGGCCCGGGAAGGCAGTGGAGGATGGCCCAAGTGCTTGGACCCTGCACCCGCATGGGAGACCAAGAGGAAGCACCTGGCTGCTGGCTTTGGATTGGTGTAGCTCCGGCCGTAGCAGCCATTTGGGGGGTGAACCAATAGAAGGAAGACCTTTCTCTCTATATCTCTCTCACAGTCTCTGTCAAATAAAAAAAAAAATTTAAAAAGTGATGAATGAGTCATCCCTCCTTTGTCATTTGCCAAAACCTCTTGTGGTGGTCAGAACTCTAAGACTACCTCTCCCCACCAGGATTCCAGCCCCCAGGACACATGCTCTGCATATGTATCTAGTGGCAGGACATAGGAATATTCAGGGTTGGGGACTCCCTTGGTTAGATTATGGCATATGAACAATGTAATGGGGTAGTGATCCTGTGATGTTATTTTATAAAACACTGCTGTTTCTGCGAGCTTTGGAGCTGCCATGTTGTACAAGGGCCTAGAAACAGAAGGTGGCCTCTAGGACTGAGAGGAACCCTTTGCCAAAAGCCAGAAAGAAAATAGGGATTTACAGCTTCAAAGGATTGAACACCTCCACCAATCTGAATGAGCTTACAAGAGCACCTCAGACTTCAGATGAGAACCACAGCTCTACTGATAATTTTGTACCCTTGGTAGACTGAGCAAATGATCTGGAAAAGCAGTGCCTAGACTCCTGGGACCCATGCAAATCATGTGATAATACATCTACTTATGTGTTGTTTGAAGCTGCTAAGTTTGCTGTATGTTGTTACATAGCAATAGAAAATGAATATACTCCCGATTATTGCATCTCACTGCTAAATAGCCTTGGCTACCAGCCTATGTGGGCCCCTTCTTCCTTCCCTTTCCTCAAATTTCCATAGGGTTATCAGTTTCTGGGTCTAGGCTAGAGTTACTATCCTCTTCCATCATGCCACAGTTTATACCTGCACTCTAAACAGTCCTCCTCCTCTCCTTCTCCCCAGGAGAAGCCCCCAGCTTGTGCTAGGGAGGCTGCTGAGATGGTCGTTTCAGTCACTGAGAGACAGGCAAGTTCTTGTCCCTCCTTGCTTGCTCCCTCTCTCTCCCCATTCTCCCAGCCCAACTGTGATTATGTTTCATGCCTACAGAGATTATGAAAATAGTGTTTCTTTGAGGACTCCACTATTTAATGGTAGATAAATAACTACATGGTAATCACTCTCCTCATGCACAATTAAAAAGTAGGAAGCAGAAGGTAATTATGCTGGAACCTCACCCTTACCTGTTGTGTACACCCAGTCTTTCCATTTTCTCACATTCATTAGAATCCACATATAAATAAAATCTGTGGTTTCAGTAGAGGTTGATTATCTGTTTAAATCACTCAGTGGCCATTCAGAAATGATAAGGATCTGGTAAACTGGTTTGTGAATCATCACTTAGAAGGAAATCAAGAAAGAGATGAAGCTGATTTGGTTTTCATATCTGCATTTCCTTGGGAGTTTGAGCCAGATTACTGACAATTTCCTTTGTGCTTTATTTTCCAAATGTGGTATTTGTTTGTCCTAATTGTTAAATATGATTTCAGAAACACTATTTTGAAACATTAAAAGTGGCAAGAGTACAAAAGAACCATTTATCTCTAATGTCTGCTGCAATTTATGTGGCTGATGTTTCCATAGTTGTATAATAAGAGGAATTTACACTTGCACCATGGCTCATGTCTAGAAATGGCCATGTTAAGCAGGATGTTGAAACTCTGCTTTTATAACAATTGGTTTCTCTAGGTAGTTACAGTATACCTGGGCAACTCTTTAAAATTTTTTTATTTATATAAGGTGACAAATTTCATGTTTCTCATATATACAGATGTAAGAGTATAATGATACTTTCCACCCTGCCCTTCCTCCCACCTATGCTCTGAAACTCTTCCACCTCCCTATTGTTTAACTTTTACAATGACATACTTTCAGTTTGTTTTACAATCACAAGCTTAACCCTTCACTAAATAAAGAATTCAACCAGTAGTAAGTAGAAAAACCACTGTTTCTCAAGAGTATAGACAAGGGCTATAAACAATAATCAAAAATGAAAATGCCAACTTCATATGCATTATAATTTTTTGTACTCTGTTATTAGTTACCACAAATCAGGGCAAACATGATATTTGTCCTTTTGGGACTGGTTGATTTCAGTAAGCATAATGGTCTCTGGTTGCATCCATTTTGTTGCAAAAGATGATTTCATTAATTCTTTTTTATGGCTGAGTAGTATTCCATAGTGTGTATATACCATATTTTCTTTATTCAGACATTAGTTGATTGACATCTGTGTTGATTCCATATCTTAGCTATTGTGAATTGAGCTGCTATAAACGTGAGCATGCAGATAACTCTTTCATATACTGATTCCTATTCATTTGGGTAAATTCCTAGGAGTGGAATGGCTGGGTCATATGGTAGATCTGTTTTCAGATCTGAGGAATCTCCATACTGACTTCCATAATGGTTGTACTAATTTACATTCCAACCAACAAAGTATTAGGGTACCTTTTTCCTTACATCCTCACCAGCATTTATCGTTTTTTGATTTTTGGATGACAGTCATTCTAACTGGGGTGAGGTGAAACCTCATTGTATTTTTTTTAAGATTTATTTATTTATTTGAAAGAGTTTACACAGAGAGAGAGACACAGCAGGATCTTCCACTGCCCAAATGACTGCGATGTCCAGAGCTTGGCTGATCCAAAACTAAGAGCCTGGAGCTTCTTCCCATCTCCTACATTGGTGCCAGGGGCCCAAGGACTTGGGCCATGTTCTGCTACTTTCCCAAGCACATTGGCAGGGAGCTGGATCAGAAGTAGAGCAGCTGGGTCTCAATTGGCACCCATGTGAGATGCAGGCATTACAGGCAGTGGCTTTATCCACTCTGCCACAACACTGTCCCTGACTCATTGTGGTTTTATTTGCATTTTCCTGATTGCTAGTGATCCTGAGCATTTTTTTCAAGTCTCTGCTGGCCGTTTGAATTCCATCCTTTGAAAAATGTTGAAGTCCTTTGCCCGTTTCTTAACCAGATTGTTTTGTTGTTCATGGGTTTCTTGAGCTCTTTATAGATTCTAGATATTAACCCTTTATCAGTTGCATAGTTTGCAAATATTTTCTCCCAGTCTGTTGGTTGCCTTTTCACTTTGGAGTGTCTCCTTTGCGGAGCAGAAGCTTCTTAGCTTGATGTAATCTGATTTGTCTATTTAAGCTTTGGTTATCTGTGCTCCTGGGGTCTTTTCCAAGAAATCTTTGCATATGCCAATGCCTAAGAGTTTTCCCGATGTTTTTCTCCAGTAATTTGATGGTATCAAGTCATAGATTTAGATCCTTCATCCAGTTAAGGCTGATTTTTGGAATCAGTGTAAGGGAGGGGTCTTGTTTCATACTTTTGCCTGCATAGATCCAGTTTTCCCAGTTCCACTTGTTGAAGAGATGTCTTTTCTTTAGGGATTGATTTTAGCTTGCTTGTCAAAGATTAGTTGATTGTAGATGCATAAATTAATTTCTACACCTGGGCAATTTTAGCCAGAGACAAAATTAAGTAAATATGATGAAAATAAGTTGTAGTGTACAGCCATGCACCCCTGAATGCATCTGATCTCAGAAAATAATTTGTAGCCATCAATAGGAATTTGTTTATAGTGTTTAGATTTGCAAGTAAACATAGGGTCCTGTCAACCCCTGGGTTATAGCTAAGCAAAAACAGACAAAGAACTAAGAAAACTCAAACATTTATTGTGCTTTTTAATTCTCAGAACTGTATGCCCAATTGCTTATAGATGACATTTTTAAAAAGTTTTAAAATATACATATATCTTATATAAACAGCTATAGAAGAGAGCTTAATTTTGGCATTTGGCCCAAGGACAGATTTTTATTACTGTGCTTTACTGATGTTCAGAAATGAACTGCTTGATGCCTTTGTGGGGTGAACATTCATCCCAACATGAAGAGTCTGCCCCCAAAGTCATTCCATTACTTAGGAATTAGCTTTCTGGACTCTGCTACATAAGACTTCACAGAAAGGTGCTCTTATGGTGGCCTTTCTATGTCATTTCACAATGATCACTTTGCCTTCCAAGCTTTAATTTTAGACACTCTACTACTGGTTGCAGCCCTCTATTGTCTCCTCCTCCATTTGATTTAGATTGGCTAACTGTGGCCAGGCTCTACTTGCAGAGACTAGAAATGGAGGGAAGTGAGAGGCAGCCTCTACATAAGAGGTCCAGTTCACATTAAGTGTGGCCATACAGATATTAAATGTAAACAGCCACAGAAAGCATGAGACAATGGAAGGAAATTCAGATTCACAGCTGGAATACTTAGCATCTAATTTACAAGATAAGTACTCCTGCCAGATTTGGTTTTCTAGAGGAACAAATGTATACGCCTGACTTTTGCTTCTTGGCAGGAATTTTAGGTCTCAGGAGAGCCAAAGTAATTTGAAATGCACATACTTTTTTTTTTTTAAAGATTTATTTATTTGAAAGAGTTACATAGAGAGAGAAGGAGGGGGAAGGCGGAAGGGGGGGCTTCCATCCACTGGTTCACTCCCCAATTGGCTGCAAAGGCTGGAGCTGTGCCAATCTGAAGCCAGAAGCCAGAAGCTTCTTCTGGGTCTCCCATACAGGTGCAGGGGCGCAATGACTTGGACCATCTTTTTCTGCTTTCCCAGGCCATAGCAGAGAGCCGGATCGGAAATGGACCAGCCGGGACTCAAACCGGCACCCATATGGGATGCTGGCACTGTAGAGTAACGGTTTTACCTGCTACACCACAGCACCAGCCCCCACATGCATGTTTATATGCAGTCCCATCTAGTCTAACCATGTCACAGTCTGAGAACTGTATCATTAAGTGAGTTTTGTCATTGTGAGAAGAAACACCAGAGTGTGTACTTAGACAAACTAAAATGGCTACGATGTCACTAAGTGATACAATCCTATGAGACCCTTGTCATACACATGATCTGTCCTTGGCTGAAGTATCATTATGTAGTACATCACTGTAAATAGTTATTAGATACATGTGAGGTCTTCAAAAAGCTCATGGGAAATGTGTATTATGACAAATACACATTGTCAATATTTTTTCACCAAAATAAACCCATCTTCTAATTCAATTTTTCCAAAAACTTTGTTTGAAATAAAGTTCATGGAAAATGGAGTTTAAAGTAAGTATTCTGATATAGAAAAATTGAAATTCATGCAGTTTTTCCAAATAGGTATTTAACACGAAATTTTGTATTAAAAAACTGTCATTAAGTATATAATTAGGACTATGTAATTTATGCCTTTAAATTATACAGTTTAGTGGTTTGTAATATATTCACATAGTTAAGAGACTATCAGCACTAGTTTTGAATCATTTTCATCACCCCTAAAAGAAAGCATTGATGTTTTCATTCTTTTTAATTTCTGTTGCTCAGAAATAATCTCAACTGACTTGTCTTCAAGTTTACTTATTGTTTCTTATGCCTCCTTATATCTGGGTATTGAACATTCCCACTGAGTTTTCCATTGCTGTGCAAGTAGATAACAGAATTTTTATTTGGTAACTTGGTAATGTTTTAATCATTTCTATCTTTTTATTGATAGTCGACTTTTGGTAAGATAACATTCTCAAACTTTTATTTTTTGGACAAAGCTTTCTTTAGTTCTTTTTTAAACATTTATTCATTTTGAAGGCAGAGAAACTGATCCATCTTCCATTCACTGGATCACTCCTCAAGTGCTCACAACAGCTTGGAACTCTATCCAGGTCTCCTGTGTGGGTGGCAGGGATCTGAGTACTTGAGCCATTTTCAAGAAGTTGATGCGGAAGTGGAGGAGGCAGGACTTGAAGCAGGCACTCCAGTATGGGAGGCAGGTGTCCCAAGTGGCAAGTTAACCCACAGCTACACAGTGCCTGCCTCTCTTTAGTACTTTAAACATGCTTATAATAGTGAATTTAAAATCTAGAAAATTCAGCATCTGAACTTCTTTAGGGACAGTTATAATTATCTTTTTCTTCCCCAAGTGTGGGTCATAATTTCCTGTTTCTTTGTATGTCTTGTAATAATTTTCTTTCCTGCGTAGAGCCCCAAGCTCAACTGGAGGTGATAGTTTTTTCTAGTTTTTCCTGAGCATGCAGACAGCCCTACACATGCATTTGGCTCTGTAGATCTACAGGAACATGGTGTGTCGCTCCCCCTCTTCGTGGAGGAACGACACAGGACCCTGCGCTGTTCTTTCGTCTGCTCGGCCCTCCCCGGGTTTGCTGCTGGTTCTTCCCGGGTTGGCTACTATCCCTTCCACCTCCGTGGAAGGGCAGTTCCCCCTGGCCGCATTCCCCACTTCCGCAGGGGAGCGGCACACCGCCGGCCGGCTTTCTCGGGGGCTGCACGGGTTCCCTTTAGATGTTCCCCATAGATGTTCCCGGTGCATGCCGTCTCTCTCCTCCTTTATAGTCCTCCTCCGCCAATCCTAACTCGGCTGCCCACACGCCGAGTACGCTGCTCTCCTCCAATCAGGAGCAAGTCCTACAGTTTATTAGTTGAACTGGAGGCAGCTGTGCGGAAGCTGTTTACTTCTCTCCCAGCGCCATATTGTGGGAGAGCAGATGCATAGAATAAGTCTTAATTCCAGTAATTCAGTCTAGTCCGGTTGCTCCCCACAATGGTGGAGGTTTTTTTTGTTTTGTTTGACAGGCAGAGTTAGACAGTGAGAGTGAGAGTGAGAGAGAGAGAGAGAGAGAGAGAGAAAGGTCTTCCTTTTGCCATTGGTTCACCCCCTAAATGGCCACTACAGCCGGTGCGCTGTGCTGATCTGAAGCCAGGAGCCAGGTGCTTCCTCCTGGTCTCCCATGCGGGTGCAGGCCCAAGCTCTTTGGCCATCCTCCACTGTACTCCCGGGCCACAGCAGAGAGCTGGACTGGAACAGGAGCAACCAGGACAGAATCTGGCGCCCCAAAAAGGGACTAGAACCTGGGGTGCCGGCGCCACAGGCAGAGGATTAGCCAAGTGAGCCGCGGCGCCGGCCCCATGGTGGAGTTTTTCAAAGCCCAGTATGGACATCTCTTTTCAAAAAAATTTAAGTTATTTTTAGCTCATCTCTTGTTTGACTTAACAGCTGTAGTGTTAATTGCCACTGAAGGTTTGAAACAGGGAGCTGGGAATAAGGCTTTCCACTGAGGTACCTCTGGATCAGATCCAAAAAGAAGCCCTGCAAATGGGACTTTTCCTGGGAACTGTCAGACTGATCAGATGGTGACAATTTTCTGGGAATGGGTTTTTTTTTTTTTTTTTAAGGTATTCTGAACCTGCTCTGCACTTTCTAGTGTCCATTAAACTGTGATTATAAGGCTGTTTGCAAGGCTATCACAGAGCTGGCAAGAAGAAATGGAATAAGGCGACTTAAAACACAACAAAGCTTACTTTTCTTATCAAGACTCACCTTTATTTTCCTTGAATAAGCACTCCTTGGATAGTTGAAAACTTTAGATTAATTTCCATAATAATGAAAAAGTTGATGTTAGCAGTTTTTGCCAGTGTTCCCTTTGCTTTTTGGAGGGGCAGGTTTTTGAAGGTCATACTCAGCCATTCTAGAACACCTCCCATGTACAGGTGCTATGATTTAAATGCGTGCTTTCCAAAATTCAGTTGTTGTCAGTGTGATACTATTAACAGGTGTGGGCTTCTCTCTTGTGAATGAAATCAAAGCCCTTATAAAAGAGGTTTCATGCGTTAGTTGATTATCTTGTGTTTCTGCCTTCTAGAATGTGAGGATGAAGCAAGAACGTCCTTTCTAAATATTAGTGTTTTGATCTTGAACTTCCTAACTTCCAAAACCAAGAAAAAATAATTTTCTGTTCTTTATGAATTACCTAGTTTGTGGTATTCAGTTATGGCAGCACAAATGGACTAAGACAACAGGGTACTTAAAATATGACAAGTCTAAATAAAAATTCTTTGAGATTAAATGTTGAGTTCACTGGGAAATTGGTAGTTCTAGGTGTTCTTCTGTAGTAATATTTTAAAGGTCTAAAGCAAATAAAGCAAAATGTTAAAAGATGTTAAAGCCAGGTAATAGGTCTGTGGATATTTGTTATATTTTACATTTTATTTTTAGGGAAATGCTCAATAATAAGCATAAATAAGATCTCTTTTAAAGAAATATAATTGAGACTGGTCTGTGCATAGCCCCGAGGGAGTCCAGAGAAGGAACCAAGAAAGGAGGTAGAAGGTGAGGACTCCCTAGGACCTGGAAATCCCACTGGATACAGTTGACATTAACACAATAGGTGGTTGCTAACCACCTCCAAGGGGCAAGTGACAGAGTCCATACTACTCTGAAGAAGGTCCTCACTGTTTGGTGAAGGGGTAGACAGGTAAGCAGGTGTGCATGGTATACTTTTTTTAAAAGTTTATTTATTTATTGGAAAGGCAGAGTTAGAGAGAGGCACAGGCAGAGAGAGACAGAGGTCTTCCTTCTGCTTGTTTACTCCCCAAATGGCCTCAAGGGCTGGAGCTGCGCCGATCAGGAGCCAAGAGTCTCCTCTGGGTCACCCATGTGGGTGCAAGGGCCCAAGCATTTGGGCCATCTTCTGCTTTCCCAGGCCATAGTAGAGAGCTGGATCGGAAGTGAAGCAGCTGGGATTCCAACTGGTGCCCATATGGGATGCCGGAACTGTGGGTGGTGGCTTTACCTGCTATGCTGCAGCGTTGGCCTGGTATACTTTCAAGACACAGACAGGTGTTGCTTGGCTATCTTTCACAAAAGGCAGGCCCCTATTCCACAGTTGGTGGGGAAGAGTAGGAAACATCTGAGCCAAGCTTTATAAAGGATGAACTGAAGCTGGCAAGGAAGTGAAGATGTTTCATGCAGGGGAATCTATTTTCCAAATCAGTTTATAATGACTGGAACTCAGGGAACAAGGTTGCAAAGAGTGAGAAAGGACACTTGAGAACCACATGGGCCATGCTACACATTGGGCTTCAACCCTAGAGACTTTTTATTTGGAGATTTTGAGATTGAGAAATGACAAGGACAGAAGGGCAAACAGTACAGTGGTTAAGATCCTGGGCTCCAGAGCTAAAGGGTGGAATCTGGTCTTTGATTCTGGTTCTGGAACTTATTTCCTTTGTGACTATGGACAAGTTACTTAAGCTGTCTATGCTTTTGAAACAGATATTATTACCTCACAGAGCTGTTCTTAGCTTTAAAGCTTTCATATTAAGCACTTAGAACTCTGTTCAAGTATGCAATAAATGCTTAGCAATTATTAGAAATTAAAGCAACTATTATGTAAAGATTGGGTAATGTTTTAGGAAGATGACTTTAGCAGCATGGTAGAGAGACTTTAGCAGCTGGGAAAGGGTGAGGGGATACAGCTTTACCCTCACTGCAGTCAAGGTGTAGGCCTTGGAGCTGCAGTCGGCATCACCTGGGAACTTATTAGAAACGTGCATTTTCCAGGACTGACTCTGTAGTTCAACAAGCCCTCTAGAGAAATCTTATGTGTACTCAAGCTTGAAAAGCACTGGTCTGGCTGAGAAAAAATAAGAAACTGAATAAAACATAACCATATGGAGAGCTCTCCAAGACCCAGGTACTGAACATTAACTGGTTTAAACAACAATCAGATATATTTTTTAAAGATTTATTTTATTTATTTGAAAGACAGAATTATAGAGAAAGGTAGAGGCAGAAAGAGAGGTCTGCCATCTGCTGGTTCACTCCCCAATTGGCCGCAACAGCTGGAGCTGCGCTGATCCAAAGCCAGAAGCCAGGAGCTTCTTCCAAGTCTCCCATGTGGGTGCAGGAGCCCAAGGACTTGGACCATCTTGTACTGCTTTCCCAGGACATAGCAGAGAGCTGGATCAGAAGAGGAGCAGCCTAGACTAGAACCGGCATGATATGGGATGGGGGCGCATCAGGCCACAGCTTTAACCCGCTGCGCCACAGTGCGGGCACCACCAATCAGATATTATCCCCATTTTACAGATGAAGAAACCAAGGCTAAAATGCTTGCTCAGCTGCAAAACTGGCAAGTAGTAACACTAGGAATCAGATACAAAGCCTTTACATTTAATCACTGGAGTAAGAGGGATTTCAGAGATTCTAAAGTGATAGAAATAGCAAGAGTTCTTGAGTGATTAGCTACAGGCATAGAGAGGTGTCAATTTGATTTCCACATCTCTGGATTCAGATTAATGTTGATGTCATTCTCTGATTCAGGCTGCATGAATGAACAAACAAGTTTAAAGCAAAGCATTCTTTTGACATGTTGAGCTTGAAATCCCTATAGGAAGATGGAATGCAGAGGCCCCACTGGTTGGACACTAAGACTGGGAATATAGATTTGCATGTGCATAGGTGGGTGTGGCTGAAGAGGTGGCCTTGAGTGAGACTGTTCTGGGCAAATACAGGTAGCAGGAGATAAGAAAGGAGACCAAAGAAAAACCTTGGGGGAACAAGTGGTGGGAGAAGCTTCTACAAAGGAGACTGGAAAACACTTTGAGCAGAGAAAACGGAGAAAAGGAAAATGAGGAAAGGTCAGAATCCAAGAAAACAAGTCAGCTCAAAGAGAGGGTGTGCCAACGTCGATTACTGCTGAGAATCTTGGCCTTCTCAGCCAGGATACATGACATCAAAGACAAAAAGGCTTTCCCAGATGGCAGAATGTTAGGAAGAGGGTACCCTAGGCCTGAGGCAGTCATTAATAAAAAGCTTATCGTGGTGCTGACAGAATGCCGGTCTGCATGCCCTATGAATTTTTAATTAATAAGATAGTAGTCTGTAACATGCATCTTGGTGTAATAGTAGTAATCTTGATGAACTGTGGTCAGTGTGGATTCAGGGAGGTTGTCTATACTAATAGAAGTCTCATTTATCACAGCTAATAGACTTGTGGTTTGATACTGCACTCCCAGTGCCTTTGTGCATTTATAGTGGTCATAATGCTTACTGTTTTCTCACCTCAAGTCTAGTGTCAGAGCCAGCAGCAGTTAAGCAAATAAAAAAAGTAACTGTACAACCTGATGGCAGCTCATACACGAAAGGGCAGATGTGGATTTGAAATCTCACACATAATGAAATAGCCTTTATTGAGTGCTCATTGCAGCCAGGTTTTACATAGCTTGTTTCATTTTATCTTCTCAAATGCCCTCTGAGGCAGTTATGGGAAAGAGCCAGATTTTGTGAACAAATGAGGAAGCTGTTTCACAGGGCTACTGACCTGCCAAAGTAACACAAATAGTAGGCTAAGATTTGAAAACCCGCTCATCTCACATCAATGCTTGTGTTATTTCCATTATCAACGCCAACTCCGAATCAGTGTTAAATCAGCCTGAATATGCTTTGAGGATATCATAAAATTCAAATAAATAAGCTAAGTGAAACTCCTTTTAAATTTTGAGGAAAAAACTATATAAAACCTTTAAAAGTCTTCAAAATAATGTTTAAAAATATATGCTATTCTCATTAACAGCCTCCCAAAAGACAATCCTAATATATTATCATTTTTATCACTATCCCTGGGAGCTTATTTTCATATTTACCACTTTATGGGAAACATCCTCCCCTCTACCATCACCCTTAATACACACCTCCTCCTCAATGAATTTCGCCCTTCCATGCTTTTTTACTGGAATATAGAGCAGTGCTGGCAGGAGGAACCAGAAGAGAGTGAGCCTTTAACCCCTGTGTGCCTCAGCGTCTTATAAAGTGAAGTGACTTGGTTATATTCCTGGTATCTGGACAGCTCCCATCCTGTGGCCTCCCTGAGGTTCTGGGTAACTATAAATGATGGAGCCTGAGCTGTCCCATTGAATCTGGGGAAACCTTGACCTCATGCCTTCCAGTACTGTGGGAGCAGACTCTTTCATGCCTGTTGGACAAAACAGTACAGGCTCTGCTGCCTTACTTTCCATTTTATAATAGCTTTTCCTATCGCAGCCTAGTGAGCAACTGCTATGGTGTGAATGTTCCATTCAGATTTCGTGTGTTGAAACTTAATAATGAATATATTAATAATAAGGGGTAGGGCTTTTAGGAGGTAAGAATGGAAGGCCGGCACCGCGGCTCACTAGGCTAATCCTCCGCCTAGCGGCGCCGGCACACCGGGTTCTAGTCACGGTCGGGGCGCCGGATTCTGTCCCGGTTGCCCCTCTTCCAGGCCAGCTCTCTGCTGTGGCCAGGGAGTGCAGTGGAGGATGGCCCAAGTGCTTGGGCCCTGCACCCCATAGGAGACCAGGAAAAGCACTTGGCTCCTGGCTCCTGCCATCGGATCAGCGCGGTGCACCGGCCGCAGCGCGCCGGCCGCGGCGGCCATTGGAGAGTGAACCAACGGCAAAGGAAGACCTTTCTCTCTGTCTCTCTCTCTCTCACTGTCCACTCTGCCTGTCAAAAAAATAATAATAATAAAAATGGAATTATTGGCTTTATAAAAGGGGTCGGGGGCTGACATTATGGCGTACCAGGTAAAGCCACTGCCTGTGATGTCAGAATCCCATATGGGTTCATGTCCTCACTGCTCCACTTCCGATCCAGATCCCTGCTAATGGCCTGGGAAAAGCAGCAGCAGAAGGCCCAAGTGTTAAGGCCCCTGCCAAACGCATGAGAGACCCAGATGAAGCTCTTAGCTTCAACCCTGACCCAGCCCTGGCCATTGCAACCATCTGGGGAGTGAACCAGCAGATGGAAGATCTCTCCCTCTCTGTCTCTTCTTCTTTCTCTGGAACTCTTTGGTTACGTGAATATCCTAGTGCCTTTTGCCCTCTTATCTCGTCTGCCATGTGAGGATGCCACAAGAAAACACTTTCTATAACTGTGAGAAATGTATTTCTGTTCTTTATGAATTACCTTGTCTCAAGTACTTTGTTACATCAGCACAAAGGGACTAGAACAGCAACCTCCTCCTTTGTTGTATTCACATCTACTATCAAGTGGAAATTTGGGTATTTTTGTCAATTAGAGGACTGCCCATTATAGTCAGACTTCTAAAACCCAGTTTCCCAATATTTTTGTTTCCAGATGTTTTTCTCAAATCCACACATGCCCTCCCCCATTTACAGCATCCATACATTAACACCCTAGGTTGAGATGAAATAAGATCGCTAATGTACCTAGTATATTCTAATCACAACACAATTTATAGTAACAACATCCCTTGAGTGAAAAAGGTTCTTTCTCTGATAAATTCCTTTGGTGTAATCCACCAGACTTTAGACCAGGGAGGGGATGTCAGAGAACACTTTTAAGCAAGAGAATGGAGGGAGAAAGAAATTTTAGACAATTAGGCTTAATCCCAAAAACTGCTACCCTCCCTCTCTCCCAAAGGGGGACCCATAATGGTTCACCACTATCCACTTTATCACCTTCCGAATGCTGTAGATGATGAGCAAGTTCCCTTCCAGCAGAGGTCGGGAGACTGTTTTTGAAAAGCACCAAGGATTGGAATAATCAGATGTCCTTTGCCTGTTTGATAAGACAAGAAGTCAGATGCAATTAAGGCAGAAAGTTCAAGAAGATACCACAGGTACAGCTGGCAGTAGAGGTTACAGTGGCCTTGTAGAGTCCAGGAACCTGGAAAGAAAAGCGTAGGAACAAACTGTCATTGGGCAGCGAGCATGTGCTTTGATACCTGTTGCTGAAGCCAGTAGAGGCTAGATCACTTGTCTGAGGGCATTCAGCTAACCTTACAACTTCTCTTTATTGTTGATGTAGAAGTACTTGCTGAAAGAAGGAATAAAAAGTAGATGCAAGATTAAAATAGCATGAATAGGAAAGGAAATATGAGGGGACTTCAAAAAGTTCATGGAAAATCCACAGTATTTTCTAATTCTATTTTTTCACAAAGTTTTAGGAGCCCTTTAGTACAAAGCTAAAACTTACCCCATGTCAAAAATATTGGTTTATTTTCCAACTAAGTAAAATCAAGTCATATATGATTGTAAATTATGGTTCTTGCTGCAATACCAGAGTTCAAGTGACTTTATAGGTTGTTTCCATTTTCCCAGGTCCTGGACATTCCTCACAGATGATTTTTTTTCATCTTCAGGACATACTTGAGGTTTGAACAGGTTATTTCTTCTTGTAGCGCTTTTCAGTTCATGGCCAAGCATACTCAAGAAGGTTCATGGTCAGTTCAGCCAGCTGATTTCAACATTTGTTGTCATCTCCACTTAATGAGCTGTGTATGTAATGTTCTCTTTTATTTTCATTACCAGAAACTACAGACATAAAAAAGGTAATAGGATACCAGCAAGTCCAAATGAAGCTATAATTCAGATTTTCTAAGACAGAAGAGATCAGAATCCACTGTGACCTTTTCTATCCTAAACTATGACTTTGGAGGCAGTTTTGGAGGCAGTTGGTACAGGGGAAGAGCAGATCTTCCATGACTGTCATCTTATGAACTGCCTATTGATTAGACATATACATGTAGTTCAACACTGCAGAAATAATTATTCTAAGTGTATATGAATTGTAATATAGGGGGGAACCAAAACTAAAAGATCCAGGGAGGTACAGAGGATTGTGCTGTATAAAAGTTAATAGCATATGCCTTGGAGCCAGAGTGACTGGGTTCATATTCCACCTTTGACCATGGGCAAATTACTTATGCTGTTTGTCCTTTAGTTCCTCCAAGTATAAGATGGGGAGAATGAGACTTTTAGTAATAGAATTAGTGTGAGGAGTATGTGAATGCTTATGTGTAAAGCACTTAGACTGATGCTTGCTACAGTGTAGGTGCTCAACAAATGTTAGCGGGGCTGGCTCCATGGCTCACTTGGTTAATCCTCTGCCTGCAGCGCCAGCATCCCATATGGACGCCGGGTTCTAGTCCCGGCTGCTCCTCTTCCAATCCAGCTCTCTGCTGTGGCCTGGGAAGGCAGTGGAGGATGGCCCAGGTGCTTGGGCGCCTGCACCCACATGGGAGACCAGGAGGAGGCACCTGGCTCCTGGCTTCGGATCGGCATAGTTCCAGCCGTGGCAGCCATTTGGGAAGTGAACCAACGGAAAAGGAAGACATTTCTCTCTGTCTCTCTCTCTCTCTCACTGTCTGTAACTCTACCTGTCAAATAAACAAATAAAATATTAAAAAAAAAAAAAAAACAGAAATGTGAGCTATTATTATTATTACCTTTCAGTAAATGTTAAATTTTATATTTATACTGGTAGAGTTTCACTCTTAAGCCAGGTTACGTGCCATTCAAGATATTGCAAGAGTTGTGGAGGAGTTATTTTTAAACTGTATATGAACTGTCATGCCTATCTGAGATATCCTCTCCCTTTTTAATATTGCTGTCGGCTCTTCTGCTATCAACCGAAGTCTCCTTGCTAGTTTTATCAACCTGTGATATGAGTCAAGGCATTCAACCTGTATTTAACATTTCAAATTCAAGGATGTATCCATAGCAGAGATCTGTGATTTTAAGGGATTGCTGTGAAGGTTAAAAAGATACAAGTCTCTTTTTCCTGCCAAAAATATGAGATTTCCATATAATTCTAAGAAACTTATTACTAAATGAAAATTAGTTATTTAGGAAGCACCTCATTTTTAATCCTAAGAGGTCGGAAGTAAAAATATTTTTAAAAAATCTTTAATATTCTAAATTGTGCTTTGCTAGCCCTTCTTTTTGTCAGATGCTATGATAACCATGAGCATGGTTTTCAAGCAATGTCCACAAACTCTGATATTATTCTTCTCAAGAGGTGGCCCTTAATTCCATTCCCCTTAAGCATGGACTAGACTTAGCAATTCCCTTGTAAGTGAATGATATGGTAGGCATAATGGGATGGTACTTTTGATATTAGGTTATGAAAAGATTGTGACTTCTGTCTTAGGGTCAGGGTTAAGGTCAGGGTCAGGTATAAAGATATCCTGCTATCTTTATCTCTGGGGAAACTCACTTGCTAAGTGATGAGGACACTGGAGCAGTCACTGGAAAAACCCATAGGGTAAGGAACTGATGCCCTTCAAAAGCCATGTGAATGAGCTTGGAAGAACACCCTTCACTATTTAAGCTGTGAGGTGACTGACAGGTTTACTCCAACCTCCTGAGAGACCCTCAAGGCACAAGCACTGAAACTAAACTGCTAAGGATTCTTGGCTCTCATGAACTATGTGAGATAATTTAAGCTGCAATTATAATGACTGAATCTAACATGTACATTTCTTCAACAAGATTACGTCACATTGCTTCATATAGCAGAGGGCTGGTCATAGGATCCATAGAACAGCTGGTGTACTAGAGAGGTTTTTTAATGTTTTCCTTTCCTTTTAAAACAAAACTGACTACGTTCTGACTTTTTTCTCATTCTTTTTTGTCAACACATTGTTTTGGTCTATAATATAGTCTAGTCTCCCCTCTCCAGTGACTATTGTGGAAATCATGCAAAAACTCTTCCATTTTCTTCAATGCTTCTGCCTCTCACCAATTAAGGATGAAACCACTTTGAAGATTTTCCTTATGGAGAAATGATCAAGGTTCTTGGTGCTCTGCCCAGTTAGAAAGTAGGAGGCAGAGCAACAGGAAAACAGTAATGAGGAAGCACATACTTTTCCTTCTGAAACCATTCTAGTACTGGAACTTCCAGGGTTCACTTCTTTTAAAATTTTATGAAACTGCTGCCTCCTTTATTTTAGTAATAAACACTGTCATTTGGCAAATTCAGGTAGAAAGCATTGAATGAAACTGCTTCCCATCTGCTGATCTAACGGAGCCTAAATCAAACAAACTTATTCAATATAAATACTACAGTCTTAGGAGGATATTGTGGCACAATGGGTTGAGCTACCATTTGGGCCACCAGCATTCTCTGTTGGAGTGCCCGAGATTAAGTCCTGCCTTCACTTCTGATCCAGCTTCCTGCTAATGTACATCTCCAGGTAACAAATAATGCCTCAAGTACTTGGATCCCTGCTACTTGCATGAGAGACCCAGACCCAGATGGAGCTCCTGGCTCCTAGCTTTGGCCTAGCCTATCCCTGGCTTTTGTGAATATTTTGGGAGTAAACTAGCAGAGGCAGATCTCTCTCTCTCATGAGGAAAGATAAACTTCTAAATAAATACTAGATGAGATTTGTGCAAGCCCTTTGGACCTTCAAAACTTGGTTTCCACAGGTGGTCCTGAAAGACAACATTCACTCTCTTTGGAAGCTATACATAAATTGACCAGGTTTTGAGTCCTGGATGGGTTATTACATTTGTGTGTTTCTCTCTTGGGCCACAAAAATTTGCTGGTTCATAATCATAGTAGGAAAAATATTATCTGTCCAATTATTGGTATTTAGTGAAATAGACTCTTTTATGTCTGGATAACCCTTTTCTTTCTTCTTTAAGGTAAGATATTTCTTTCAAGAAGTGACACTCTGGCTTTTTTAGTTAAAATTTTTTAAACACAAGACATACTTTGATGATTATTTCTAAATTATGGCCTTAGAGGTTTAAGTCTTAAGACATTCCCTCACCTTTTTAAAAACTCTTCAGCTGGATGCCATTCATCCATAACATCAAGAGACTGATATAACATGTTCTTAATTTAAGATCCTTATGGCAGGGAATTTTCCATTGCACATTAGTTAACTTTGCAAGGAAGTAAGAGCAACATGTTTGCTGACTCTCCATGTGAACTGAAAATAGACTAAGAAAAAATCAAGTACGATAATTTACTTTCAACAGTTCTGTAATTGGGCACTGTAGCATATGGTCAAAACCTTCACTATTAATTAAGTAATAAAAGGAAATGCCATATGGATGATTTGTGAACATTTTTAAATTATTTAAACTGGGAATTTACTTTTTCATGTTTTCTCTCTAAACACAATTTTCTTAAATGCTGTATGGCTCTCTATTAATATTTACAAACTGGCAATGTTTAAAAGCTTTGACAAGAACTTTTTAAAATGTATGTTTTTATTTAATTTGAAAGAGAGACATAAAGAGAAACAAGGGATCTCTTATCTACTGGTTCACTTCCCAAATGTTTGCCAAAGCCAGGAGCCTGGAACTCCACCAGGTCTCTAATATGGGTGGCAGGGCCCCAACTGCTTGGGTAGTCACCTGCTGCCTCCCAGAGTGTTCATTAATAGAGACTGAAACCCAAGCACTCTGATAAGGAATACAAGCCTGCCAAGAGGCATCATAATTCTAGATCAAATGCTTGCCTCAATATTTTTTTAAAACATTTTATTAAAACACAGTATATGTATCAAGAAATGCACTTCAGTAAGCACATAGATATGTTTTGTTATCTGATCACATTTATAACCAACACCCAAATTAAGAACAAAGCATTACTAGTTACCCTGAGTCCTCGCTATTCTGCCTCTTAACATCTGAAGTAAAAAGCATATTGTCATTTACATGGTATGATTCAGTGAAGCAATATTTATAACTGTATACCCAAATTATCTGATATCCACAGATTTTCTATCCTTTATCTATCTATATATTAACTACAATAAGAGAAAATGTGATATTTTTCTTTTTGGGTTTTGCATATATCATTTAGCATAATGATCATCAGTTGCATCCATTTTGTTGCAAATGTCAGGATTTCATTCTTTTTATGGCTAAGGAATGTTCCATTGTGTAAGTACCACATTTTCTTTATCCAGTCATCAGTTGATGGACATCCACATCGACTCCATATCTTAGTTATTGTGAATTTAACTGATATAAACATGGGAGTGCAGGTAACTCTTTAATATGCTTTCATTTCCTTTGGATATTTTCACAGGAATAGGAAAGATGGATCATATGGTAGATCTATTTTCAGATTTCTGAGGAATCTCCATACTGTCTTCCAAAATGGCTGTACCAGTTTACATTCCCCAAAACAGTAAATTAGAGTATCTTTTTCTCTACCTCCTCTCTAGCATTTGTTGTTTTCGATGTTTGGAGACTAGCTATTCTAACTGGTACAAGATGATTGCTCAGTGTGGTTTTTATTTGCATTTCTCTGATGGCTAGTGATCCTGAGCATTTTTCATCTGTCTGTTGGGCACTTGTATTTCACCCTTCAAAAAATGCCTGTTCATATCCCTTGCCCATTTCTTAACAAGATCATTTATTTTGTTGTTGTTAAGTTTCATGAGCTCCTTACATATTCTGGATATTAATCCTTTATCAGATGCATATAGTTTGCAAATAGTTTCTCCCATTTTGTCAGTTGCTCTATGTCAACTGTTTCCTTCACTCTGAAAAGCTTCTTAGCTTGAAGTAATCCCGTTTATTTTTTATTTTATTGTCTCTGCTTTTGGAATCTTATCCAAGAAGTTTCTGCCCATTTTCCTATAGTAATTTTATATTTCCAGGTATTAGGTTTAGATCTTTGATCCACTATGAATTGACTTTTGTGTAAAGTATAAAATGTAAAGTAGAGGTCTTATTTCAGATTTTTTCCATGTGGAAATTCAGTTTTCCCAACACCATTTGTTGAAAAGATTGATTGATTTTAGCTTGTTTGTCAAAAATTAGCTGACTGTAGATGAGTGGATTAATTTCTGGGGTTTCTGTTGTGTCCTGTTGGGATACATGTCTATTTCTTTGCCAGTGCCAGGCTGTTTTTATTATAACAGCCCTGTAGTATGTCTTGAAATTTGGTACTGATACCTCCTGATTTATTTTTATTTAAAATTGCTTTGGCTATTTGGGGTCTTTTATATTTTAATATGAATATTAGGATCATTTTTTCTAGATCTGAGAATATCCTTGGCATTTTGATTGGGACAGCATTTAATCTGTACATTGCTTTGGGTAGTATGGATATTTTGCTAATTCTTCTAATCTATGAATGTGGAAACTTTTTCCGTATTTTGTGTCTTTTTCTGTGTTTTCAAATTTTCATTTTGGAGATATTTTACATCCTTGCTCAAATTTATTTTAGGGTATTTAAGAACTTTGTAGCTATTGTGAATGGGACTGATATTACAACTTCTGAGAGCACTGTTGGTTCCAACAGTCTTAGTGGAGTCCTTCGGTTCCCCTTCATGTAGGATCAGGTCATCTACAAACAGGGATAATTTGATTCCTCCTTTCCAATTCATCTCCCTTTGATTACTTTTTCTCACCTTATGGCTCTGGCTAACACTTCCAGAACTATATTGAATAGCAATGATGAAAATGGACATCCTTTCTGATTATGGATCTTAATGGGAATGCTTCCAACTTTTTCCCCATTCTCCATCTTATTTCCCTAATAAAATGCTGGCCATGGGTTTGTCATACATTGCCTTGATTGTGTTGAGGAATCTTCTTTCTAGACCCAGTTTTCTTAGAGTATTCATCATGAGAGTGCTGTATTTTATCAAATGCTTTCTCTGTATCTATTGAGATAACCATTTTGTTTTTGTTCTTCAGTTTGTTAATGTGATATATCACATTTATTTATTTGCAAATGTTAAACCATCACTGAATACCAAGGAAAAATTCCATTTGGTGATCTTTTTGATGTGATTTTGGGTTGATTTAGTATTTTGTTGAAGATTCTTGCATCTATGTTCATCAGGGATGCTATTCTAAAGTTCTTTTGTTATATCTGTCTCTGGTTTTTGGAATTAAGGTAATGCTGGCCTCATACAATGAATTTGGGAGGATTCCCTTCCTTTCAGTTGTTTTGAATAGTTTAAGAAGAATTGGAATTAATTCTTTCTAAAAGTTGGTAAAATTCAGAAGTGAAGCCATCTGGTCCTGGGCTTTTGTTTGTTGGGAGGTAGTTTTTAACTGATTCTATCTCAGTCTTGGTAATTAGTCTCTTCAAGTTTTCTATGTTCTCATGCCTCCATATTGGTAAGTTGTGTCCAGAAATCTATCCATTTCTATTTTCCAGTTTACTGGCATATAACTGTTAGTATTAATTTCAAATTATTCTTTGTATGTTAGAAAATAGCAATTTTAACATCTTTTTCATCTCTAATTTTATTAATTTGGGTCTTCTTCCTCACCCCCCCCCCTTTTTTTTTTTGGTAAGTTAGGCCAGTGGTTTATCAATTTACTTTATTTTTGCCAAAAACCAGCTCTTCATTTCACTATTTGTATAGTTTTTTTAAATTTCTTGTTAATTTCTTTAATTTTTATTATTTCTTTCCTCCTCCTACTTTTGGGTTTGGCTTTTTTTTTTTTTTTTTTTTCATAGGTCTTTGAGATGCATTGTTGGGTCATTTATTTGATACCTTTCCAATGTTTTTGTGTAGGCACTGCTAGCTATAAACTTTCTTACTACTGCTTTTGCAGTATCCCTAATTTTGATTTGTTGTAGGCTTTCTGCTGATATTTTTTAAGGTGATCTGGCATTTCTCTCTTGCAAATTTTAGGATAATCTTTTTGTTTTACTTTTGAAAGTTGGTCTTCAATGTGCCATGAGGATCTTTTCTGATCATCTCTATTTGGATCTCCCTATCTTTCTCCAGATTGGGGAAATTGTCAACTATTATTTCACTGAATAAGTTTTCTAAGTCATTCTTCTTTTCCATACCTTCAGGAACTGCTAAGACTTATGTATTTGGTTATTTAATTGTGTCCCTAATACTGGTTTTGGTCTTTTTTTTTTTTGTCTGAGATATTTCAAGAGACCTGTCTTCTAGATTGGATATTATTTCTTCTGCCTTGCTAAGTCTGTTATTAAGGCTTGCCATAATTTTTATTTGACATACTGAAGACTTCATTTCTCATATTTCTGTTTGGTTTTCTAATATTCTCAGTTTCTTTGCAGAATTTCTCATTCATGTCATGTACAGATATCCTTATTTCATGTAACTGTTTCTCTATTTTTCAGTAACCTTATGGTCATTCTTTTGAATTCCTTATCAGGCATTTCATAAGTCTCTCCTTGTTCCGTCCAACAAGGCGATAGGGCTCTCGAAGGGAGGGTAGCCCAGGATGTGGTTTCCTGAGTTTTTCTGTCCTGCTGCTGCCCCTGAAGGAATTATAAGTTCAGGGTGGCACTGTATTATTGTGTTCTTTTTGGGAGTCATATTGCCTTCTTTGCTCATGTTTCTTGTGTGTTTACATTGATTTTTACACATCTGAAGGAATCATTTGTTACTGTTTTCCTTTGGAGGATGGTTAGTTTGCTAGAAGGCCTTTGTCTTAGAAATGCATCTGGGGTGGTGGGATAGGGGAGGTAGGAGTTTGTTGGAGTGCCTGAGTGAGGCTTACACTGGAGTTCCAACGGTGTGTACTGAGTGGGGCCAGGGAGCTTTGACCACCATATGTAGGAGGGACAACATGCCAGAGTGACATCTAAATTGGGCGTGGTGACCTCTGGCTACATATTGCAGTTTGATAGTGTATTCACAGTCCTAGTCCTTCTCTGTGCCAAGGTGAACCAGCTGATTCACAATTTAGAGGGAGCTCATGGTGCCCATGCACCCCACCCTCCCAGGCTTGCACACTGTACAGAGCACTGAGCCCACCACAAAATCTGTCCCCAGCACACAAAGCACAGTCCAACCAGGTAGGTGCACTGGAATCCAGACACAATCTGAATTCCTCTCAGCTCCATGGCCTATGCCCAGAACTCCCACAGTCACAGAGAATATGGGGTCCACTCTCTGCCAGGCAAGTTGTCTCTTCTCCAGTCAAACTGCCTGCTGTTTCCTGAGTCAGGACAGGCTTGACTGTAGCTCCACCTCAGCAAATTGAGTCTGTTGCTTGGTGAAGGGAGGAAAGGGAAGCAACATAGAGCAAAGTAATCACCTAGCCCCACCCCAAAGGCTGGACTCAAGGCCAGTGGGACAATGGAATTCTGTGTCAAAGCCACCTGTGGCAGAGACCATGGCAACCTCCTCTTACCTTACCCAGGGAAGATGGTGCTTCCCAGCCAAGTGCTGGCAATGTAGATACTGGAGTCACTTGGGGTGCACAACCAGTATTTGCCTGTCTGTCCATTCTCCACTGAATTTCTCAAATCAGTATCCCAGGAACATAATCCTTCCTTTATTTTTTCTGGTATTTTCTGTGGCTGAGGTCAGTGTGGCCTTTCACCATTCAGCCAATCTTGAATCTCAGAACATTCCAAACTTTATCTCTCAACATTTCTTAATGTTGGTAATTCTCACAATGAGATTTGACATGTAGTAAATTGGATCTGCTAGCCATAATCATTTAAATTTGTTTCAGAAAGTCAGTATGTATGGAAGAAGGGGGAAAAAATCCCTTTCATTCATTTATGAATTCAGCTCTCACCACCAACCCCTCCTCATATATTAACATATGCAAACATATACAAACCCAAGTCTTTAGGAGCTGACTTCCTATTTCCCTAGTTAAAACTCAGCTCAAATAACTTTTCCTCATGCCATTCCAGGCTGGTCTCTGTGCTTGCCTCTGTCAGCTTCCACTGTAAAACAATTCTTGTTTTTCTATTCTGTCCTTCCAATGCCTTTGGCTCCCGATTAAATTGTGAGTTATTCACCTAGGGACTACATCTTTTGTTTCTAAGTCCCCAGAACATACCAGAATTCCTGACATAGCAGAAACAGCTTGTTAATGCCAGCTGAATGAATAAATTTAACCGACAGACCAGCTAGCAGATGAGTTCAGAGGCTGTATAAACATCATTCATAAGCTCAGCAAGTCAGGGACAATGCCACCCTGAGCTTTCAATTCCTTCAGGGGCAGCAGCAGGACAGAAAAACTCAGGAAACCACATCCTGGGCTACCCTCCCTTCCCAGAGCCCTATCGCCAAGCACTTTTCCTGTGGCTGTGATCCTGGTCCAACCCAACATGAGGGAGGCCCCTGACAACTTTCTGCTTATTCAAGAACTTCAAGAAGCAAAATAGGTAGAGAGACACATTTTCCCTGGTGGAGCCCTTTAAAAAAAATCCAATTACGTGAATCATGCTTAATGTTTTTTTATTCAAGTCAGAGGTTGGCTTCATTACCTATGCTTGGAAAATAGACTGGTGGCAAGTGTGGGGGAAAAACTGCCTACAGAAGCCATTCAACTTAGGGTGGATCCAAAAGGGAGTGTGGCTTTGACAAGCTTCATTTTTCAGCTTTCCAGAGGATCCCAGGAGGAGGCTTTAGATAAATGGAGGTTGTGTCCCTTGAAGTGCTTTTATTTCTCAGTTCAGAGATGCCTCCTCCAGTCCACATATTAAGCAGGTAGGGTGAAGAGGGAATTTAGACCTACTTAAAGCACAGTCTTCCCTATTTAATTATGCAGTCTCCTTATCCTTAACTGGCCAGCCCCTGTATCACTTACGTTCATGCTTGTGTCTTAAGTGTCCATTTAAGCCTTTAGGACCATATTACTCTCTTTTCACACTTGGAAAATATTAGCCTTAAAGTTGTATACAGCAGACACTCAAGCTCGCAGCCTGGAATGTACTCCAGGTCCAGGGAGGTACGGGGATTGAGCAGCTGAAATGAAGCTTAAGTTCTTACTTCCCTTGCAAACCAGCCACCAATCTTGAATTGGTTTCTTAGTCCCTGAGCTTAATGCCTCATTTCATAAATGGGAATTAGTAATGTTACCCAGGTCCTGGGAAGAAGTATTTGATATTACTTTTGCAAACTCTGAAGATTGTTCAGCCCTCTCTGATATACTGGGAACTTCACTCTAAATACCCCAACAACCCTTTCTGTAATCTTTAGTCTCAGGGACTTGGAGAGGGTATGTCTAGTGCTGTTTCCAAATTGATCCTTGCTTACCCCTTGTTCATGAATTAAAACACAAATATTTTATACAGCATTTACATCCTATAGCAGAAAGATATTGTCTTGTATTATTTTTAGTGGAAACAAATGTAAACTATAAGGAACCTTTAAATAAATCTATTTGCTGCCCAAATTGAATGCCTCTTTGTCATACTCCTGATAAGGTTAGGGTGGCAGACTTAGGTTTTGAATAGATGAGCAGGATTCTGAACCCATGTGATGCTGGTGGGTGAACTTATTTTTCCATCTCTGTAAAATGGGGAAGGGGGATAAAACAATAATCAGATGGACCTTGCAGGATTTTTGTATAACTAAATGAGGTCAGGTATCTGTGTGCCACAAGTGTAGTTCCTGGCTCAGTACTGTTTAGTTAATATCATTTTCTGTTGTGACATGATACCTGGTGTGGGAGTTTGCCCTCCTGTAGCAACACCTCTTCACCATCTCCCATAGGAGTAAGGCCATCACTCACCTGCTGCCTTTGGAAGCTGGCACTCCCTGATCAAGGCTTCCTGTGCAGCATTTCTTTTACAGCCTATTCCCGCTGCCCCTTTTCTCCATCCCTGTTCTTTCCTAGATAGCAGTGTTTAACCATGTGGCATCATGGTGTCACAGAAGCAGGGTGCTGACAAACCCAGAGCTTTTTCAACCCACCCATGAAGAGTCTGGGTCCTGGCACTCGCTGCTACCTGACAGTGTTCCTTCTTACCCTAAAGTAAAGGGAAAACAGGGAGGCAGTATGGTTTATTATTATTTCACTTGCATGACCAATATTTCATTACTGAACTTAATGCTTAAACACCAAGGAACAGGAAAGAAAATTCACTAAATTCTGCAAAAGTGAAGTAGTGTCCATAAATGGGTCACTAATATACTCATTTTCTTAATTCAGAAAGATATTTACAATTTTTTAAAAATTAGAACTGCCAATGTTTTTGTTGTCCTCTAATCTTTTTTAAATAATCCTTTAAAACTAAAATATTCCAATTTCATTTATTTAATGTACATAAAGCGCTGTTATATGTTATATAATAGTTTTTGCTTTTTCACTTAACATGTCATAAGCACTTTCCCATGAAAATGTATTCTGCACATCCTTATTGTGCTTCATTATTTGCATTTTCATAATGCATTTTTATCATCCTCTATGTACTTATTTTCACTGTTTTGCTGTTTTGTTAGCCTCACTGATCATGTCCTTAGAATACAAATAAAAATTTGCATTCTGGGGTCAAAGAGGGTAAACATATATGTGTTCTTTGTTTTGTAAATGAGTTATAAAGGAAAGCATTCTTTTTTTTTTTTTTTTTTTTTTGACAGGCAGAGTGGACAGTGAGAGAGAGAGACAGAGAGAAAGGTCTTCCTTTGCCGTTGGTTCACTCTCCAATGGCCGCCACGGCTGGCGCGCTGCGGCCGGCGCATCGCGCTGACCCGACCCGATGGCAGGAGCCAGGAGCCAGGTGCTTTTCCTGGTCTCCCATGGGGTGCAGGGCCCAAGCACCTGGGCCATCCTCCACTGCACTCCCTGGCCACAGCAGAGGGCTGGCCTGGAAGAGGGGCAACCGGGACAGAATCCGGCGCCCCAACCGGGACTAGAACCCGGTGTGCTGGCGCCGCTAGGTGGAGGATTAGCCTAGTGAGCCACGGCGCCGGCCTGGAAACCATTCTTTAAATCTACTCTTTTCAGTTGTAGTTGGGAGTTCCAAGATGGCAGAATAAGGACAGGGGAATCTGATCTAGGCTAGGTGAAATCAGTAAAGACAAAATGTAGAAAGTTCACTCTCAGGGTAAAGCTACAGGGGAAACTGCAGTGGGGGGTCCTGGGAAAGCAGTAGAAACATCCTGGACCTATGTGGAAGGTGCAGACATACAATAATGAGCACGGACACAACAAAGAACCTAATAGCTTGGATCTGGAAAATGCACCTGCTCTGGCCAGCAAGGTGAGGTCAGACTTCATGGCCTGTGCCTCTGTTCATACAGCTTGGTCGGGGGACAGCCTAGTAGACTACACAGTTTTTGAGCCCAACCCAGAATCCTGAGGGGAACAGGGCGATTGATCACCCAGAGCGGGGAACAAAAAGTGGTGTGTGTCTCTCTTCCTGTCTTCCCCTCCCCAACTCACAACAGAACCTGTGGCCAACTGTGGGAGGGCTGGCTCCATTTTTGGACATATGGAGGTAACAGCTTCTCCAGTTCTGTGCACACACCCAAAAACTAGCAGGGCTGACCATGGCAGGTCAAGTGCAACTGGCAGGGACGATTTCCACTTGACATCCGCACTCACCCGGCAACAGATAGGGAGGGGGAGCCATCTCGATGGAAGGGAAATGCTACCTGCAGAGACTCTTGTATGTGCCCAGCACAACTGTGAAGCTAGTGGGGCGACAACCGGTGGGCAGTGTGGATGCAGATGATCCAGGGATTTTACCAAAGGGAAAAACTCACATTCCCCACTGATTTTGAGTCTGGCTGGGAAGATTGGGCTCCGTCCACCAGGTGGAACATACATGGGCAAAGGCTCTGGGAACCTTTCAGTCTCTTTGTGTACAGGAAAGGCTAGCAAGGCAGAAAGCAGAGTAGACCCTCTTGCACTCCTTGACAGTGGGAGCCCCAGGTGCTGAGAATGTGAAAACACTGTGACTGCAGAAGAGGAGGCAGAGTGTAGCTGGTTTCTGGGCAATCACTGGGTGCTGCTGCACACTCTTGGAGCTCCCTGATTGTGGGGCAGCTCATTGCAGTGGGAACAGCGTTCATAGTGAGGACTGCACAGATCATTTGTATGGTTCATTTGGCAGTGCAGATGAGTGTTGAATACTCTGTGGATTAACACTGCTTGGAGGAGAAGTGAGTGGGTGATCACACCAACAGAGGTGATCATCCCCTTCCTTCCCGTTAACCATAGGACAGCTACTATGCCCAACTTTGGTGTTACCCTGGAGACTCATGCCACACCGGAGCAGTGAACAGAGCTTCCTGGCCACACCCACCACACAACTCTTGGTATTCACTGAAAGTGCAGACATTCCACTAAGCCACATAAATAGTCCAAGTCTTAGGAGAAAAACAACTGTCAACCCAGAATATTGTACCCTGCAAAGCTCTCATTTATGAATGAAGGTGAAATAAAGACCTTCCATAACAAACAAATTGAAAGAAT
This sequence comes from Oryctolagus cuniculus, assembly GCF_964237555.1. Classification (NCBI taxonomy): domain Eukaryota; kingdom Metazoa; phylum Chordata; class Mammalia; order Lagomorpha; family Leporidae; genus Oryctolagus; species Oryctolagus cuniculus. The sequence goes on along the minus strand of NC_091435.1, from coordinate 119,642,110 downwards.
TTGTCACCACTTGTCCAGCCTTACGAAAGATGCTTAAGGAGGTGCTACACACAGACACATGCTCATCATTATGAAAGAAAGTGAAAGTGGAAAATCTCCAAGTACAAAGGAAATCCAAAGTAAACTATAGGGATATTTATGGAAAAATGGCAGAGCCAAGTCTTTACTTATCAATAGTCACCTTGAATGTAAGTGGCCTCAACTTTCCAGTTAAAATATACAAGCTGACCAAATTGATTAAAAAATAAGACCCATCTATTTTTTGTTTACAAGAAACAGATCTGACAAAGATACACATAGACTGAAAGTAAAAGGATGGAAAAAGATATTCCATGCTAACGGAAAGCAAAAAAGGGCAGGTGTAGCTGTTCTAATATCAGATAAGAGACAGAGAAGTGCAGTATGTAATGATTAATGGATCAATTCAACAGGAAGATGTGACTATAATAAATGTACATGCACCCAACTACAGGGCACCTATTTAAAATTATTGTTAACAGATGTAAAGGGAGACACAGACTCCAATATAATTGTAACAGAGGACTTCAGCATCCACTTTCATCAGCAAATAGATCAACCAGAAAGAAAATCAAAAAGAAACAAAAGAGCTAATTAAAACTATAAACCAAATGGATTTACCAGATATCTACAGAACTTTTCACCCCACAGTTACAGAATATACATTCTTCTTATCACTGCATGGAACTTTCTTGAGGCGAGACCATACACTAGACCATACAGCAAGTCCCAGCAAATTCAAAAAAATCAAAATCATATCATGCATCTTCTCAGACCACAATGGAATGCAGCTGGAAATCAACAACTTAAGAATATCTAGAACATATGCAAACACATGAAGACTGAACAACATGCTCCTAAATGAACAGTGGATTATAGAAGAAATCAAAAGAGAAATAAAATTTCTAGAAAAGAATGAAGAGAACAACATATCAAAACTTATGGGTGGCCGGCGCCACAGCTCAATAAGCTAATCCTCCGCCTGTGGTGCTGGCACACCGGGTTCTAGTCCTGGTCGGGGCGCTGGATTCTGTCCTGGTTGTCCCTCTTCCAGGCCAGCTCTATGCTGTGGCCCGGGAGTGCAGTGGAGGATGGCCCAAGTGCTTGGGCCCTGCACCCCATGGGAAACCAGGAGAAGCACCTGGCTCCTGCCTTCGGATCGGCGCAATGCGCCGGCCGCAGCATGCCGGCCACGGTGGCCATTGGAGGGTGAACCAACGGCAAAGGAAGACCTTTCTCTCTGTCTCTCTCTCTCACTGTCCACTCTGCCTTTCAAAAAAAAAAAAAAACTTATGAGATATAGCAAAAGCAGTGTTAAGAGGGAAGTTTATAGCTTGGTGCCTACATTGAGAAACTGGAAATTCACCAAATAAATGAACTCTCAATGCATCTCAAAGACCTAGAAAAACAACAAAATGGATAGAAATGGATAGATCCCTGGACACACACAACCTACTTAAACTAGGCCATGAAGACAGAAAACCTAAAAAGACTGATAATCAAAACAGAGACTGAATCAATAATAATCTTCCCAACAGCTTCACTGCTGAATTCTACCAGATATTTAAAGAACTAATTCTAATTCTTCTCAATCTATTCAAAGCAATTTAAAGGGAAGTTATCCTCCCAAACTCCTTCCATGCAGCCAGTATTATCCTAATTTCTAAACCATAAAAGGAGAACTATGGACCAATGATGAACACTGATGCAGAAATCCTCACTAAAATACTAGCCAATCAAATCTAACTACACATCAGAAAGATCACTTACCTGGACCAAGTCAGATTTATCCCTGATATGCAGGGATGGTTCAACATCTGAAAATCTAACAAAATGAAGAACAAAAGCCATATGATTATCTCAATAGATGCAGAGAAAGCATTTGATAAAATACAACACCCCTTCATGATGAAAACTCTAAGTAAATTGGATATGGAAGCAACATTCCTCAACACAATTAAGGCTATTTATGGCAACCCCACAGCCAACATCTTATTGAATGGAGGACAAACTAGAGGCGTTCCCAATAACATCCAGAACCAGATAAGGATGCCCACTCATACCACTGCTATTTAATATAGTCCTGGAAGTTTTAGCCTGAACCATTTGGCAAGAAAGTGAAATCAAAAGGATACAAATTGGGAGAGAGGAAATCAAACTATGCCTATTTGCAGATGACATGATTCTATATGTAAGGTATTCAAAAGACTCCACTGAGAGACTTTTGGAACCCATAAAGGAGTTTGGTAGTATAGCAGGATATAAACTCAGCACAAAAAAAATCAGTAGCCTTTGTATACAAAGATAATACAATAGCTGAGAAAGAACTTCTAAGATCAATCCCATTCACAATAGCTACCAAAAAATTTAAATACATTGAAATAAATTTAACCAAGGACATCAAAGATCTCTATGATGAAAATTACAAGACATTAAAGAAAGAACTAGAAGACATAAGAAAGTGAGAAAATCTTCCATGTTCATGGATTGGAAAAATCAATATCATCTAAATGTCCATACACCTGAAAGAATTTATAGATTCAGTGTGATATCAACAACATTCTTCTCAGATCTAGAAAAAATGATAAAATTATATGGAAACACAAGAGATCCTGAATAGCTAAAGCAATCTTAAACAAGAAAAACAAAGCTGGGGGCATTATAATAACTGGATCTATGACATTCTACAGAGCAGTTATAATGAAAACAACCTGGAACTGGTACAAAAATAGATGTATAGACCAATGGAACAGGATAGAAAAATCCAGAAAGCAATCCATGCATCTACAATCAAGTTATCTTTGATAAAGGAGCAAAAATCAATCCCTGGAGGAAAGACATGCTCTTAAACAAATGGTGCTGGGAAAACTGGATCTCCACATGCAGAAGTATGAAACAAGACTCCCACCTTACACCTTATACAAAAATCCACTCAAAATGGGTCAGAAACCTAAATCTACGACCTCATGTCATCAAATTACCAGAGAACACTGGGGGAAACCCTACAAGACATTGACATAGGCAAAGACTTCTTGGAAAAGACTCCTGAAAAACAGGCAATCAAAGCCAAAATTAACAAATGAGATTATAGCAAACTGGTAAGATTCTGAAAAACAAACAAACAAACAAACAAACAAAAAACTCTCAGCAAAGTGAAGAGACAACCAACAGAATGGGCAAAAATATTTGCAAATTATGCATCTGATAAAGGATTAATTTCCAGAATCTGTAGACAGCTCAAGAAACTTAAAAACAAAACAATTCAGTTAAGAAATAGGCAAAGGACCAGAACAGACATTTTTCAAGAGAGGAAATTCAGATTACTAATACACATGACAAAATGCTCAGTGTCACCAGCCATCAGCGAAATGCCAATCAAAACCACAATGAGATTTCACCTCACCCCCATTAGAGTGGTCCTTATACAGAAGTCAACAAACAGTAAATGCTGGCAAGGATGTGGAGAAAAGGGTACCCTAATCCACCATTGGTGGGAATGTAAACTGGTGCAGCCACTGTGGAAGACAGCATGGAGAAACCTCAGAAATCTGAATATAGACCTACCATATGGCCCAGCCATCCCAGTCCTGGGAATTTACCCAAAGGAAATGAAATCAGCATATGAAAAAGTTACCTGTACCCCCATGTTCATTGCAGCTCAATTTATAATAGCTAAGATATGGAATCAACCCAGATATCCATCAGCTAAAGACTAGATAAAGAAATTATGGTGTATATATATACATGATGGAATACTACACAGCAGTTAAAAAAATGAAATCCTATCATTTGCAACAAAATGGATACAACTGGAAACCATTATACTCTGTGAAATAAGCCAGTCACAAAAAGAGAAATAGCATATGTTCTCTCTGATCTGTGGTAACTAACAGAGTAATAAGTTATCTATAGGAGTGAAACTGACACTTTGTGATGCAATGATTTTGAACTGCCCTTTTCTGTTGAGGAACAATGTGGTTTTGTTTTGTTTTTCTTTTTTCTTCATACTATTTGGTGAACTCTCTACTTAATATAGGGTTAATCTTATGAGTATAAAATTAACTGAAAACAGATCTTTGTAAAAAGAAATAAGAGGGATTGGCACTGTAGCATAGTGGGTGGAGCTGCTGCCTGCAGTGCCAGTATCCCATATGGGCACCAGTTTGAGCCCTGGCTGCTCCACTTCCGATCCAGCTCTCTGCTAAGGCCTGGGAAAGCAGTGAAGGATTGCCCAAGTCCTTGGACCCCTGCACCCGTGTGGGAGACCTGGAAGAAGCTCCTGGCTCCTGGTTCCGGATCGGTGCAGCTCCGGCCATTGTAGCCAACTGGGGAGTGGGCCAGCAGATAGAAGACCTCTCCCCGCCCCCCCCATCCCTCCCTCTGAATAAATCTGACTTTCAAATAAAAAACTAAATCTTAAAAAAAAAAAAAAAAGAATGGGAATGGGACAGGGAGGGAGGTAGGGTGAGACAAAGCACTATGTTCCTAAATTTATACATATATGGAAAGCATGAAGTTTATATTCCTTAAATAATTTTTTTAAATCTAGTACTTTCATTCATTTTTAACCTACAATTCTTTATCTCTTTTTTTTTTTTTTTTGCGCCAAGAACTATTTTAAGCTATGTGAATTTCTTACCTTACTCTGTTGTATCTTCAAGAGGGTGTGAAAGTCTCACTTCCTCCCAGCCATTCTCCCTTTTAGCTTTCCTGTACCCATCTCCTCTCAGACTGGGTAAAGTTTTTCTCTCTCCTATCACCTTCACCCAGCCTCTCATAGCACTCTCATAGCACTTACCATGTGTGGTTCTAAGTGTCTCTCTTTTTTGTAATCAGATAGTAAGTGCCTTGGGGGTTGTATCTCATTCACCTTTAATGTCCCAGCACCAGCCTAGTGCTTTGTAAATAGTAGGCACTGACTGAGGGAACAGGAATATAAAAATAGTCAGTGCATGTGTATCTGTATACAAACACACATCCAGCCCTATATTATCATGATGTAAAGAAGTTAGAAGGTATAAAGGAGAAAGAGTGCCATCTTCATGGTAACATGGTTGTTGTTTTCCACCTGTACACACAGATATACAGATGGGATATCAGCTTTTAAAAGGTGTCCAGATGGACCCGATAAAATTAAATTCAGGATTGCTTCAGGTCATTGGAGAAGTAGTCCTCCTGAAGACATGGCTTTAGAGTCAGTTTTGCAATCCACTGAGCCCAAAACAAGCTAAAGAAATTACTGAATCAAATAGGCCAAAAATATGACTTAAGAATGTTTTGTCCTAAATGTACATAGCTGCCCAACTTTTTTTTTACCTATTTAAATGGGGCTATCAATGACTATGTTCTGTTTGGATGGAAAATATCGTCTGGAAATAATTTATGTAACTACAGGAACTGCCAATGGTATGTTTCACAAGGACAAACTTAGCTATGGAAACTTTTGCCTTCCAGTTGGAATTCAGTAATTGGTGTGTGCTAATTAACTCAGTGGACAAGGGAGTCATGTTAGGTTGCCAAACATTGTTGCTGTTGGCTATAGCATTCTTTAGATTGTATTTCATGATTTCTAGTCAGGATAAAGTTTAAGATGTATAATGTACAGAAGTAATAAAGTCTACATGTAAGTGTTCCTATATATTAGTATACACACACACACACACACACACAGATATTACACAACTACCAAAAAAAAAAAAGCACAGGTAGAAATGTAACTTAGTTTCTCTCTCTAGAACTGAATGTAACTTACCTTTAGAGTCTATGTTGGATCTGATACTCAAATATTTCTCCATTCACTTCAAGGTATATTCCTTAATTTCTTGGTTTTTTTTTCGGGTTCTTTTGTGTGCATGCTAAGATGAGTTTATGTTTTTTGTCACCCCTCTCCTCTAAAGGTTATGTAGATGTCTGGATATTGTTACTGTCCTAGTGTATTCTAGGATGATCTGAGGTTGCCATGCCCTATTGCTAGATGTTCCACTCCAGCCCTGAAGCTCCAGGAGTTGCATTTCTCCTTCAGCCAGAGTCTAGCCTTGATGGGCTGTTTTCTCTGTTTCACACTAGATTTCCAAGTTAGCTTCTCATTCAGCCACTGCTTCTCCATATTGGGGCAAAGGTTTACAATTTCTTGAGCTATGCCCTGGAAAGGAAGGTCTAAATCTGTGTTTTGAATGCCCCATGATTCTTGCAGTTTCACACAAAAACTCCCTCTTGTTTTCTTCTTTGTTTCTCTTAAATCTCCACCTCCTCCACCATCTTCCTGTCTGGCTAGCCTTACTGGTCAGGGGAAACATGAAGAAAGGACTAGTGGGCTGGAAAACTCACTGTTTGCTCCATCTTCATACTCAAATGGTTTGATACAAAACTTTGGCTAATAGCATTGTGGCATAGCAGGTTAAGCTGCCCCTGTGACACCAGGATCTCATATGGGCACTTGTTCAAGTCCCATCTGCTCCACTTCCAATCCAGCTCCCTGAAAATAGCCTGGGAAAAGCAGTGGAAGATGGCCTAAGTACTTGGGCCCCTGCCATCCATGTGAGAGACCCAGATGAAACTCTGGGCTCTAGGCTTTGGCCTCGTCCAGTGTTGGCCATTGTGGTCATCTAGCTAATGAACCTGCAGTAGAAGATCTCTCTCCATCTCTCCCACTCTCTCTGTAACTCTTTCATGAATAAATAAATTAAATATTTATTTAATGTCATTTTATTGGAAAGCAGAGAGAGAGAGAGAGAAAGATCTTCCATCTGCTTGTTCATTCCCCAGATTTCCACAATAGCCAGAGACAGACCAGGTCAAAGCCAGGATCTCAGAACTCCAACCATGTTTCCTACATGAGTAGCAGGGGCCCAACTCTTGAGCTATTATCTGTTGTCTCCCAGGGTGTTCATTAGCAGGGAGCTGGATCAGAGGCTGAGAGGTGCTGGGACTGGAACTAGCAGTTGAATATGGGAGCAGGTATCTCAAGCAATGGCTTAAATCATTGTGCTACAAGTCCACCCCATCAAAAGGACTTTTCTCTTGAGAAAATTGTATCTTTGTGAACTTTCACAGTTTCCTTGAGATTCAAAAGCCAGGCATAACTATTTCTTTTTCTTTGCATTTCAACCATAACAACCCTAATCCTCCCTGGGACAGTAAGTGCTTCGGCTAAATAGAGAAGGGAGCGGGAACATCCATTAATATTTCCAAATATCCATCCTGCCAATGCACCTTTACATAAATAGATTTATAGCTATCTGGTAATTTAAATAAGGGTGACTTAACAACCTCAAAGGCCAGGTTTGTTTTCAATTGAAACTCTAGGGAATAAGGTTGATTCTGTACTTAGAGAAAAAAAGGTCACAGAAAATGTAATTCTCTTTCAAGCACCAGATAAATCAGACTGCATTTCTTGTTTCTTGTCTTCTCTCCTTTTCCTCTCCCTGCCTTCTACTGAAAGGTAAATGCCTCTTTTATTAAAGTTCATTTTCAGAAGTTTCTGTTATACTCCACTCCCATAGCATTCATAAAGAAACAGAGAAAAGTACTTGTAATTTGCTGGAAACTCTCCAGAGAAGTGAGACATCCCCCCTGAATAATCCTCAAATAACATGAGGACATGAAAAAAATATAGACAGTGCTTCTCTGGCTTATGTTGGAAGAATCAAAGCAACCATGAAATTAATTTTATTTACCATTAAAAGATAATGGACTCAGAATTAAGGTTGTAATTATGGAATTATAAATTAATTTCAGTAGCATGCTATAATTTGAAATAAATGCCAGCAATTGTTATGAGAAGCATGTTAATGAGTAACACCAAAACTTGTCTGCTTGCTTGTACCTGAAAATACTCATGCCCAGAAAGTCTATCTATCCTACAGCAGGCAGGCCTGCTGTGGTTTTTCTAGGACTCCCCAAAACATGATCCATTTAGTAGGAAGCCGCTCTCTTTAACACGTACATAGTTAACCGGAAAGGGACCAGAAGGGTGCCCACAGGCCACACCCAAATGTGAAATAAACATTACTGCTGTAGCAATTGAAATGTGAAGAACACCTCAGTTTCAACATGGTATTCATGAGAATCAGATGCCACATCTATAACTGGTGAGGTGTGAAAATCAAACGAATATACCATCAGATTCTGATAGATTGAATTGTGGTTCCTCCATCTTCCACTAAACAGGCTGTTTCTTCACATGTACAGTGGCATACCTCATTTGTGTAAAAGGCTTTTCTGGCACTCATATGCTGTTTCCTGTTTCTTCCAGTCACCTTATTAATTACTATGTTTCCTGGGGAAAAGCCCAAGGATACCTAAATCTAGAATTAAACTCTATAGCACTTGGGTTTAAAATAACAGAACTTGTTATCAAGTTGACTGCCTTACATTCAGCCACTGTCAAACTCAATAGTTGATATTCTTGCTTATGCAAAAATGTCAGAAAAAGAAAATTATAGTCTATAATAAATGTTTCTCCCAAAATATTATTCCTGCCACTCTGATCTTCAGCATGTGATGAAGGGGAAGCCAAGACAGCTTTAGTTGCAAAGGAAGACCCAAGGAGGTACCACTTGGGGGTACCTGCTATTCGTATCCAGTCTGGGGAAGTCATATGAGCCTCCCTACATATATGGATGTTTCCTCCTCTCTTTGGAAGCCCACACAGATATTGGCCATCCCAGGGTCTCAGGTCTTAATGGAGGAAGGCCTTGGTGTTCATAGTGATATCCTTTGGCTTAGACACATCATTGTCAGTGTTTCCCCCTTCCAGATCAGTGCTGCTTCCAGTCTGTGTGTGAAATAGAAACCCTTCAAAGTGCTGGTCTGCTCAACTTCCCCACTGACTGATGCTAGCCTATGGTATCTTTCTTCCTGGGGCAGGTATGGTCAGGATACAGCCTACAAGGAGGGTTGCCCCTGTCACTGTACATGTTTGGACTACTGTACAGCTCTAGGAGGCAGCATTCACACTGTGGTCATTGTCCATTTGAATACATTTTATGGAGATATTAGTAATGTGTCTTGAGGAAGAGATTTCTGCTTTGCACAAAATCATTAGATATGGGTTACCAGTGGTCTGCCTCAAGGTTGAAAGCAATACTCTGGCAGCTGACTGGTTGAGTTATGCACCTTACCAGCTGTGTGAACTTGACTTATCACTTAATCCTAGTTTAATCATCTGTAAAATGAGGATAAAAGCAGAGTATTAGGAAGATAAAATTTTGTATGTGTGTGTAGAAACAAGGACTGAGCATAGAGCTTTACACACAGTGAATGCTCACTACATGGCAGCTCTCACAATTTGGCCTCTAAATGTCCTTTGTAGGTGGATCTCTCTGCAGTCACTTTCTATAAAGGCTCTCTCAACATAAAATATCATTTAAATTCATTACTACAAGAGTCCTTATGATGGAGCTACTTGTTGTAGTATGAATCATTAATTAGCATTAATTTAATGGCTTCTTGCAGAATTAATCAAATGAGTCTGGTGGAAATCACAGCCCAGCTGCACACACATTAGTATAACTCTGAAGAGGGCCTACCTTGAAGAGAATTTAGAGCTGGGGAGGATGGGAAAGAGGGCTTGCAAGGACTGAGGCAATAGACAAGAGGGAAAGGGAATAAAAGAGGAAAGATTATAGCTTACTGTTTAGTTTTCCAGGCAAGGCATCGTTCCTGACAAGTCTATCTCTGGCATGGTGTTAATTATTAGAAGACTAGTGAGAAGCTCTGAGCAGGTCAAACTCTGGCAGACTAAAGATTATGCAGCCAGCAGGGTGGGGGACCAGGAGTCTTATCTGAGAGCCACCAGATACTTTATCTGCATTTCAGGACAAGGCTGAGCAGTGTTGGCTGTGGGAGGTGGGCCTGGAAGCCTCAGCTGACAGTGATCTTACATTCTCATGTGATGCTTTCAATGATAACTGGCTTCACTTGCTGTTTTTTCAATATGTTGCACACCAATATAATTTCTGTCAGTTATCAGGCCTTTGTGTTATCTAGGACTTGAAATTGTGTTATTGAACCAACTTTCATTGTCAAACCTTTACAAGATAAGCCTATTTTATTTCTCCTCATCCTACAGACATGTTCATTCTCCTATGATGTGGGTATAATGAACGACCCCTTGGCTATTGCAACACTTCCACTGAAATCCCTGAAGTGTGTGTGTCCTGTCCATCTGTCCCTCTACCCATTATCTCCTCTTCTCCCTCCATCCTTTGGTGCCCCTTCCTTACCCTCCTCAATTTCTTTGTTTCCTAAAGAATAAACATTGCAATTTCTTTCACTCTTAAACAAAAGCCTATGTCACAGAAGGGAATCACTATTAGCACAGGTAATCTGGTATTGTGTTGGTGAGTACCCACGTGTGTTTTTAAAACAAAGCTCATCAGGTATGTTAATCCCACACAGCTTTTTCCACTCTGTCCAGTCTCCTACCCCTACCTAACAACAACAAAAATGAGATGTCACTCACTTAAGAAAATGTTAGAGAAAGGTGAACTTATTTTTAAAATAAGACTTATGACTCTGATATTTAAATCATGGTTTTGTGCCTCCAGCAACTGAGGGTGTTGAATGCAAGAGAGTGAGGTAGAGTATTTTGATTGGCATCCAGAATAGTGCCCTCTCTGAATAGAAGTGTTAGGTGGTGCTGCTCAGAGATGTGGTGCCATGCAGGGGAATGCTGAAGGCAGCTGAGACTCACTTGTCTCTCACTGACACACTGATGGAAAGTCAGGCACTGACGGTTGAATCTGAATTTGAATTACTAGAAGTCCTACTCTCATCAGTGTCACTGCTATTTCTGAGCCTTTTTCTATCTGTGCCTTCTTACTCTTTGTTACCAAGATTGCTAATTCTGGTTTTTTCCTACTTTGTATCTTGTACACTGTTTTATATAGTAAACATTCTACTGAAACACTGCAACTAAATATTTTCTTTAAATAACCTATTAATAAATTTATATTAATACAGAAAAGTATTAAGAAGCAAAGATTCAAAGTCTCATCAACTAAATAAGCCTGGAAGTATTTCTAAAGTAAGAGCATATATGTATTTACATAGTTAAGAGTATAGATATTTACATCCATCATACCAAGGTGTAAATTGCAAAGCACCCCATTTCCTTTACCCCTCCCCAAATATGAGCCTTTCCCCCAGCAATGAGTCTGTGCAGTGCACAAAACAAAACCAGTGGAGTACAACATTTAAAGCTAAAAAGGTAATGAACTGATTTAAAAAAAAAAAAAAGTATGGGAAAAAAAGAGTACAATAATGAATGAGGCATTGCCCTGGCCCTAAAACGGACAGCTATAGTTTGAAGATAATTTGGCTCTCAGACTCACACAGGAATTCCCATTTATGGTGTTTAGGAGATGGGCCTACTGGGAGTTCATTCGGTGGTTAGGAGTGTTCCCTTAGAAGGTAATTCTCAGGAAATGGTTAGTTATAAAAACCTGAGTCTCTGGTTATAAAAATCCACTCTCTGCTTCCATGTGATCCTTCCACTGCCTGTATTCCACTGCCCTTGCTAGAGCCCAAAATAAGGGGACCCATCAATCTTTGACTTGAACCTCCGACACTGTGAACTAAATAAATCCAGATTTCTCTTTATAAAGCGAGTTTCCTTAGGAATTTTGTAATAGTAACAAGAAGCTGATCAATAAAGGGACTTTGAATCTAGTGGGTCAAAGAATCAAACAAGACATGTACATGGAATTGTAGGTGATGCACAGTCAGCTAGCAGCTGGGCAGCCATGAAAATGTAATGCAAACATTACCCTCAGCTGTAGAACCCAGGTCATTGCTCTTTACCCAACTAAACACATAACCTTAAACAAATAGCTAAGATCTCTTCACCCAACTTATGCCTCTATAATATAGGTTCGATAATTCCTTTCTATATGATGAGTTTTGAGAATTAAATGCCAAAATAATTTCTAAAACACTTCAGAACCCATAAGGTGGACCAGAAATAGAAGTTTCATTGTCACCACTATTGGTACACAAAGGTATACCATGAAGAATCATTTTTCGAAAGTTCAAGAGGACAGGGTCACGAATTGTTAGTTTGAGTTTGACCTACTATTGCCTTGTTTGATTTGCACTAGTTTTTAACAAAGTTGCCAAGATTTAAAAATCAGAAGAGTTGACTTAAAATTTACTTCCCTTGGAAAACCTGAGAAACTATTCACAGTGACCTGCCTTACCACATGGCAGCCATTCCTCTGTGCTGAGGAACTGCTGCCCTTCAATATGTGTTCCCCAGCTTACTACAAGCCCCTGCCCCCTGACTCCCTTGTGCAGTCCTAGGACTGAAACCCAGTACTGGTTATCACATATCATTGTGTAGATTTTCCTGGATTAGAAAAATGTTTTAAAACTTATGTCCTATCAAGAGTAGTCAAATAAAGCTACTTCAAGAAGGCCACAAGATTTTTCTTATACACAACCTACTTTCCTACAGGCATTGGAATTTGCCATTCCAATTCAGGACGAGCAAAATTTTCAAGCTGAGGGGGTCCTGGAAGCCTCTTATTTTGCAATTTCAGTGAGGTTAAAATAAAATGTTTAGCATTAAAGTGCTTAAGCAGTAGGGTCTATCATTGTTATTATTACTCGGGTAATAATTCCAGGTTCCCAGGTGTTTTAGTCATTTAGTCATTCAGCACATATGTGTTTGTAATCACAGATAAAGACTCTTGAGGTTTCTGAGTGCCATTGTTCTCATCTGTTTAATAGAAGAAAAAAAAAAACCCTGCCCTTTGCCACCCTTCATTTTAAAAAATCAGTGGCAAATATGACCATAGCCACTTAGTGGGGATGCTCAGGATCACAAGCCATCAGGGAAATACAAATCAAAACCACAATTCTAACCCCAGTTAGAATGGCTCTCATACAGAAACCAACAAACAATAAATGCTGGCGAGGATGTGGAGGAAAAGGTAACCTAATCCACTGTTGGTGGGACTGTAAACTGGTGCAGCCATTGTGGAAGACAGTATGGAGATACTCAGAATTCTGAATGTAGACCTACCATATGATCCGGCTATCCCACTCGTGGTAATTTACCCAAAGGAAATGCAATCAGCATTTAAAAGAAATTATGATACATATACATTATGAAATACTTCTCAGCAGTAAAAAAAAAAAAAATAAACCCTTCTTTTGCATCAAAATAGATGCAACTGGAAACCATTACACTTGGTGAAACAAGCCAATTCCAAAAATACAGATACTGTGTTTTCCCTGATCTGTGGTGACTAATTGAGTACCTAAAATGTGAAGTATTGGTGTGAAATTGGCATTTTGAGATTTGATGATTTAGTTTATAGCCCTTGTCTCTACTGTTGGGGAACAGTGTTTTTTCTTCATACTATTTGTTGAACTCTACTTAGTGTAGGGTTAATCTTATAAGTAAACTGAAAATAGATCTTTGTAAAAATTAAGAGTGAAAATGGGAGAGGGAGGAGGAAGAAGGGTTGGAGTGTGGGAGCGAGGGAGGGTAGGAGTGGTAAGTATCACTACGTTCCTAAATCTGTGTATATGAAATCTGTATACCTTAAATAAAACTTTTAGACACTGGAGAGACCACAAGTAACTTAACCTTCATTGGGATTTACATTGTTCTCAAGCTTACTCCTTATATAAATTAAGTCCCTACCATTACCCAAACAAAATAGAGAAGTCCAGACAGACTTGTCTTGCATAATTTTATCTGTATTCCAGAAGTTAAAGAACAGGAAAGAATGCTAGTTTAGAGGCAAAGACTGATGAATAATTTACATCTGTGCATTTTCCCTGAAGAAACAGGAATTCTAATGACCACACAAAACTATGCCTATTGTTCCAAGGGACCAAAACATCAGAAGCAGACCCAGGTTGTTCAGATAATGACTATGGCAAGGCACTGTGATTACTTCACAAGATATCACAGCTTTAGAAGGTGTGGTGAGGGTGAAAGCCCACCCCATGTTGCATTTGCACTGCACTGGCATCTCAGATTAGAGCAAAGAACTTAAAACACACCTGGGCTGTAGTTCTGCCGACTAGCATGCGTGGGAGCGTGTCATAGATGTCATACAGGTTTTGGTCAATGTATAAAATAAACTTTTGCTACAACTGAGTGGTATCCTCTACGGCAATATCTGGAAGATGATGTTCCCTGTCCAACCTGTCAGAGCAGAGCAGCAAGAGCATAGCATAATGTCAGGTCAAGACATTATGCACGACTGCTTATTCATTCACCTATTAATTTATTTATTCAGCAAATAGCTCCTGTCATATTCTAGACATCTAGCATTATATAGAGAAAACAAATAGATAATGTCCCCACCTTTCTGACATATTTATCTATATGGGGAAGATTAACATTAAATAAATCATTTTTAAAATAGTAAACTATCTACATAATTGTGTATTACAAGGACAATGAAGGAAATACAGAAGATCTCTGTCAAAGAAGGTCTCTCTGAAGGTGTCACACTTGAGCTAAGACATCACCATATGCATTAATCAACCAATGTGAAGGACAAGGGAACTTACAAGGCAGAGGGAACAGTGAGTGCAAAGGCCTAAAGACCACAAAGGGCTTGGCAGGTTGAACAGAAGGAAGACCTTGAACAAGTGAGAGTGGTGTGGTGTGACACTGGGCAGTTTGCTGGGATGTAATTGTGCAGGCTCTGCTGCCCTCTTAACTGGACTACTGATACAGCCAGCTGGCTGAAATGATAGTGACTTGGACTGGAGTCAATGCAACAAGAGAGAACTACAAGAGTTGAAGATGTATATATTTTAGAGGTAAGAGTACAAAACATGATGATGGATTGAATCAGGAATGAGGGAAAAAAAAAAGAATGAATCCCAGATTTCTGTCTTGAACAACTAGTTAGGTCATGGTGCCATTTTCTGAGGCTTAATAGTGAAATAACTTTCAGACCTGACTCATCTGGGACACTGAAGTCTAGCTGGTGTGAGTTCTTTTTTATTTCCTAGTTTTTCTTTTTTAATCTGTGACATTAGGTTATTGGGGTTAGACTTCCAACATGTCTTCCATATTTGCAATTAAATTCTCATCTGGATTAAATTACATATATAGAAACACCCTGAAATTCAGAATTAAGTAGTATTATCAAGCCCTGATGTTTTTGATACCTACTACATATTACTATGATGGAACACACATTTTCCACACAATTTCTCTCAAAATTAGCCAAGGGTGTTGTAGCATAAGCTGCTGCTTGAGAAGGCTGCATCCCCTCTCAGAGTGCCTGGTTCAGGAACCAGCTACTCCATTTCCATTCCAGTTTCCTGCTCATGTGCCACCCACACAGAAGACATGCATGGAGGTCCTGGCCCTCGTCTTCAGCTATTGTGGGTATTTGGAGAGTAAATCACTGGATGGAACATCTCTCTTCTCTCTTTCTGTGACTCCCCCTTTCAAGTGATGAAAATAAGTAGTTAAAAAAAAAAAAAAAACTAGTAGCCAGAAACTTGGTGATTTTTCTCAAGTACAGAAAAGGTGACTTTGTGGACTTTCTGTTGGGCTCTTTTTCTGGAGTTTCTCAGCAATAAAGCAATTTCCTGTCAAATCAGATTAATTATAAACTATTTCTTGGAATCCCACACAAAGACACCAAAGCCAAACCATAATAAGTTGCTTGTGGAGAAGCACCCAGATTTGTTGCAGATCACCCGTGAGCCTCCCACCCAAGCACTGTGCTTTGAACACTGCTTTGTAGAAATTACTGTCCAGATTCATAGGCTCCACCAGGATATGGGCAAGTTTTCTCTGTAGAGGGGGGAATAGAAACATCTCAATAATCCTGTGTGCTTGTAACTCTAATTCTGCCTTCTGGGCACATCCTTTTGGGCATGACCTAAGATTCTATCACTAACATAGGCAGCAAATTCCTGTAGTCTGTATCATCAGGTAGATCTTAGTTTGCCCACAGAAATGGTGACATTGCATTCTTGACAAAGGTCATAAATATTAAGAATGCCCAGTAGGATGTAAATAAAGCAACAGCTATAGTAACTCTCTCATCAAAATATCCCTTACTGGACTATACTTACAAGCCCCTAAATAAACTAGGATATTACAAGGAACAACAAAATTGAAATCCAATCACCTCAAACAAGAAAGATACTTAGTATCTCACAGAGCAAGGGCAGGTAGTCCCAGGCTGACTCAGCAGTTCTCTGATGTCCTTTGAGCCTTGGGTTCTGTACCTCTTTGCTCTTCCATCCTCTGCTCCTGGAGTCCTGGACCCTCATACCTGCCACAGTTTTGGGAAACACAGGGGCCAACATTGAACCAAAGAAATGGGTCACTGTATGCTCTATGTCTTTGAGTGAAAGAGAACGGCTGCCCCAGAAGCCCCCAGCACACATCCCCTTGGGTCCTTTTCCAAGGGGTACCCAATGTCCCTCATTGGGATAAAAGGGCATTTCATTATCCCAAACTTTTTTGCTTTGCCTCTCAATCTCCATGATCTATCCATTCTGGTGGATTTCTTTTAGCCCTATCTTTTACTGTGTTAACTGAGATCCTCACTGATTCCACCTTTATCTGTTTCTACATTGCCACTGGAATGTTCTTTTAAAACAAATCTAATTATGCTGCCATCCTACTAGAAACCCTTCAGTGATTCTTAATCACACATGGGATTCAACTGAAAAATTTTTTTAGCTACAGGAATTATTCCTTCTCTCTCTTTTAAAAAGTTTTACCAAGCAGTTGACTGCAACCACCAGATTAATGTAGAGCTTCTCTGAATGGAATAGGGGTGAGGAAGGGACCCATAGCTTAACCAGGTAGATCCCTTCTCTTCACACCAAGACCCCTAAGCCTCTCCCTGGACTACCTGTTGGTAAGGCAAATGAAAATGCCAACTACCAGAGGGTATAGGTTTCAGGAGTGTCAGCCAGGCTCATGGCATAGACTTGGATGGGACAGGAGCTGAGGTCAGGGACACACTCACCCAGAGATCACAAAGAAGAGGGCCCTACAGAGAGATGTCTACAAGTGTCATATGATGTAGTGCCCACAAGGCATGTAACATCTAGTAAAACAAAACGATGTCTCTATTTCACCTTTCAGATTCTAGGAATGTGCCTTATAGAGGAATTCATACTCTGGGGAATAAGTTAACACAGATGCTTAAGGACAAAGTAAGGAAGCCCAAATGCAACCAATATCAATAACTGAGAATAGCAATTTCTAATTGTATGAATTGTGTTTGTGTTTATATTTTTTTCATTCTTATAGCTTTTTCATAAAGAGTTAAAAAATGCTTTGGTAGTACTTAAGATTCACACTTCTCTCTCCCCTCCTCTTTTCTTCTCAATAATTTTTGTATTAGAAATCCTGAGTTAACCAACATTTCATGTGTTTCCATTTCTGAACAAGGCAGTTCTGAGTTAAATAAGCTCCAGGATGGAATATCAAACAGAATTACAATAAGTGAATATGCTTATTATTCTAATTATTCCCTGCTCTTGTTACCAACCTGTATTTCTTCTTTATATCTATTTAAGGATTCGGTCTTTTTTTTTTTTTTTTTTTTTGTACTTCTGTAAAGACCAAAGAGCTATTTAAATGCAGTTTACATTCTTGTTATGGAATATGACCTTTTTAATGAGGGAAATGTTAATGAAGACTAATTAATGAATAATTTTAACAAGTAAAGGAGTTGTCAGTTTGAGGCAAGAGATGAATGGGTTGTGCACTGCAGCAGGTGTTTGCATATTGACAGTGACATTGTCAGAAGGGGGGGAGGAGAAAGGAAGAGAGTGCAACAGAGCAGGCGCCAACCAGACCAGACTGTTCAACTCTGTTTGCTTGTATCTATTCTCATTTCCAAAAGGATTTGAGGAACAATTGTCCTCTTGCGTACTGTGTGGATCCCAGACAGATCTTCAACTGAAGATCTGCTTCCCTCTCTACTCTGACAATCCCACCCTCTACCTCCTGTCTACCTAGACCTCATTTTTGTTGTCACTGTGGGTTTTTCTGCTTCTACCTTTACAGTCTGCCCGCACTATACCCTGGGGCTGACCTGTTTCTGGCCATGGGTCATTGCAACCTCTTCTGATACCAGCAGCTTCTTCCTGGTCCAAGGATCTGGTTGTGGGAACACCATTTCTGGTTTCTTCCAGACCTGCAAACTGAGAACCCACCCAAACCCCAACCTCTCCACTGTCCATAGGGACTTCATAGAAACTCAGTACCAATGAGAAGCTGAAAATAAGTATCCATTATCTGGAGCTTCAAACTGATGTTGATTTCTCTGCTAATCCTTTTAAACATGATATGAGCTTAAATTAACAGCAGCAGAGACAAAGTGATTTAGGAAAATGATAATGTTATCCTATCCTATTTCAATGACACTCTAACATGGTTAAGAAAATTGACTGTCAAATTTGATCAGTGTTGTTGCAGTGAACAGCTATCATTCCCGGAGTGGTTAGAGTCAAATTCTTACCCAGCAGTAGTGCTTTTAATGACAGAATCCAGTAACTACGAGAAGCAACTGAATCTCAGTGCATTGCTGACCTCCTACACTGCCTCTCTTTTCTGCTTTTCAGGCACAACATGTTTGATTGCTCTACTGTCAGATAAAGACCTCACTGTGGCCAATGTGGGTGACTCACGTGGTGTCCTGTGTGACAAAGATGGGAACGCCATTCCTTTGTCTCATGATCACAAGCCTTATCAACTGAAGGAAAGAAAGAGGATAAAGAGAGCTGGTAAGTTTCTGAAGGCCTGTGAGAAGTCTGCCATCTTGTTTGGTGGTCAAGGCCCTTGCTTTGAGAGCTTATGAAGGATCAAATGTTTGGGCACCCAGTGATTAGCCCCTCAGGACCGAGGCTACTACTGAGAGAGCTTAGACTTGACTTTATAATGTTTTCTATCAAATAAATAGCCACTGAATTTTCCCTCCTTCATGGCCAAAGATTTCAGAAGGACCCCTACAATCCCTTCACCAATTTAAGTGAGAACTTTGGGCCTCTGCTTCCCACCCCCTTCTCATCTGTTATCATACCTTGCTTCCTGCCCACTACTAACAATTCCCCAAATGAACCTTGTTTCTAATACCTCTGTGCCTTCGCAGGTGCTGTTCCTGCTGTCTAATGCATGACAGTTATTTTGTACCTGAAGATTCAGTTTAAGGGCTCCTTTTGGAAGCCTTCTTATCACACTGTGGCTAAGGCTCCCCTAATGTGAGTTGTGTGCCCTTTCTTTCCCCTACCATCTTATGTGGACCCCTTGGGTCATCTCTCACAGTGTATACACATACCTGGCTCTCTTACGTGTCTTGCTTTCTTGACTATGAACTCTTTGAGGGAAAGAGGTCTTGACTATCTTTGAATTTCCAGCACTTAGCTCAAGTACCTAACTAAGTTTACTTATTTATTCCAAATCTGTCCTCCCCAAAATAGCCTCCTGAGAAATTTACATTCTGAAATATTCCTGGAAATGAGGGATGGAATGGACATTAATGAGAGAAAATCAATTTAAAACTAAGTTATATTTCAAGGTGATAACTGCTGTGGAGACACAAAGTAGGTGAGGGAATGAAGAGGGACAGGGAGCTGCAGTTTTAAGTAGGGAGTGCCAGGTAGGCATCACTAAGGTGACATGTGAACAAAGACTTGAGGGAGGATTATCAGTTGATTATTACACTTTCATAATTAGACTTGGGGGCATTTCATTCTACCTGTGGAGGGCAGGTTACGTTCACTCCCCAGACAACTGCAGCATGCAGGCTCTGTATGATGTGCCAGGAAGCAGGATGCTCAAGTACACTGGTCTCTGACCAAGACAGTCCTCTGCTATCTGCACTCTCAACCTACAGGTCAGCTTCTGCCCAATGAATAAATGACGTGAACTTAATCAACATTGGAGTTTTCACAGGAGGAAGCTGTAGTGTTGAGTCAAAAAGTGGTCACTTTCATTACAACTCCCTACTTCAGTGACTGCTTGAGATGCAGAATAATTTTGAATAAAAGCTTTGGTCTGGTTTTCTGTTGATGGGATGGAACAAACAATAGTTTAGGAGCATCCAACTTTGATGAGCTCCAGATAGAAGGAGCAAAATACTCTGGCTTCCTTACTTATGAAGATACCATGTCTTCAGTAAGATTCTGCTGTGATCCTAGACTTAAGATAGTTACCTATTCCTTCACAAAGGCAGGTGAGGCTGTATACCTGATACACCTGGAAATGCCACCACAGTATCCAATGCTGTCTTGTGAAATGTCACTGCTATTTTACCCTCCCTCTTTTTCCCTGCCAGACCTTCCACCCACACCCTCATCCTACAGTGATTCTTCACTGAAGCAAATTTGGATACCATATCTCCAAAGAGACCTCTCTAACCTGTTCTTTTACATAATTCAGTATATTTATAGCAGGATATTTATATCAGGATATAGCAGTATATTTTATAGAAAGATTTAAGGAACAATGATTAGTTTTGCCATCTTTATGTGTCTTCTCTGATTCTAGCCTTCCTTTCAGGACATCTTTCCCTCTCCCATTAAGCATGAGAATAAGCTCCAACCACTGTGGCCAAATATCATTCATGTTAGACTATCTCTGCTCCTTATACTGCTTCCAATAACAACAGCAGTAGCATCAGCTGTCATTCATTGTTTGTACACTCAGTGCTGGCAGCCAAGCATAGTGCTTCATGGACACTTGCCCTTTACCTGTCTTTTGAGGTTGCTAATATTATCAGCATTTAACAAGGGTTTGGAACTGGAGTCCCAAAGAAGCTTACATACCCAAGGACACAAGGATAGCAAATGGGGAAACCTGAATTAAACCCAGAATTGTCTGACTCCTGAGCCCATGCTTTTGCCCACTAGGCAATACTTTCCGGAATATCCCCTGCATTCAGGCCCACAGAAATTCTACATGTCATTTGGACTCCAGGTTTAACACTCATTCCTTTCTGGTCACAACCAGAAATCACTCCTCTATCCATCATCTGCAGGATTTAGCAGGTCCTGGACTCCCCTGAAAGAACACTACACTCTGCATGTACCATTTAATGTATAGGGCTTATCTCTCCTGTCAAATGACCTACTTCTTAAGATAAAGATATCTGGATTTTGTTTTCCTTAATCCTGATTTGGGGGGTTATTATGAGATACAGGAACACTCAAGGGTATCCTGTGTCCAGTCTCTGGTGCCTATCCGCCTTTCAGCATTTCTTTGACACTCTCCATGAAAATCCATGCTAGTGTTCTCTATTATTAAACACTGAGCTGCCATGGTGCCCCTCACCATACCTATCCTAATTGATATGGTCTTGAAAGTCCTCTGGATGCCAAGGAGGAGCACATGAGGCCCTACTGGTAGAGTCAAACTGCAAGCCACACAGCAAGATGCTGCTTGGTCCTGGCAGTGATGGGGTTGGGGGAATGCCAGTGGCCCAACTCACATGCAGTAGGTCAGCCTGTTGTACATGTATCCAGACTGTAATGGCCATGGGGAGAATCAGCTGGGTAAGCTAATGGGCTCATTCTGTCTTTCCAGGTGGTTTCATCAGTTTCAATGGCTCCTGGAGGGTCCAGGGAATTCTGGCTATGTCTCGGTCCCTAGGAGATTATCCACTGAAAAATCTCAACGTCGTCATCCCAGACCCAGATATCCTGACCTTTGACCTGGACAAGCTCCAGCCTGAGTTCATGATCTTGGCATCAGATGGCCTCTGGGATGCTTTCAGCAATGAAGAAGCAGTTCGATTCATCAAGGAGCGCTTGGATGAACCTCACTTTGGGGCCAAGAGCATAGTTTTACAGTCATTTTACAGGGGCTGTCCTGACAATATAACAGTCATGGTGGTGAAGTTCAGGAATAGCAACAAAATAGAAGAGCAGTGAACCCTTCAGGGGTCTCAGCTGCCTTTGACAAAAGGACTACAACACACTGGTCTCTTTTAATGTAGTGAAGGTGTGGGAGTTGTAATTAGGATCATCCATCCCAGACACGGAATCCCCCCCTCCATGGTGGCCATTGGTTTCTATTCAGTGAACAGAGGGTGCTCTTAGCCAATGTAGTTGAGAGGCTGGAAAATGTTTTCACCACATTTTCCCAAGTCTTTCATCCAATGTCCAAAATATAGAATTAGATAGCTGTAAATTAACATGTGTGAGGTGAGTGGCAAATGTACCATGTGTTCTCCCTTTTTAGATTCTTTCAAGATCTTTTTCAGGGTCCTCCAGGTATCAGCCTTTGTGTCTCTCCTTGGAAAAGTGGGCAGGGCAGGCCTCCCCGGAAGCAGGAGGCAAGCCACTGCTTCACCCGTGAGTCCAGGGCTGACGTGGCAGTGCCCTCTGCTGAGAGGCGGCGCTGTCCTCTTGAGTATAGGTTTTCTGCTCAGCAGCAGCCTACATATCCATTTGGAATGGTTCGTTATTCAGTGGCTGATCTTGGAGACAGAAGGAAGGATGGGAGATCCGTGGCAGCCACCTGCACAGCAGAGACAATCCTTTTCTCTGGTCCCCTTTTTTAGTTACACAGACTTTGTATACCACCTGACCTGCCTTTGTGCTTTATCCTGATTGTGCATGACCTTAACCTTACCGTATGTAATAGGCAGCTGTTAATGTCACCACCAAACACTACAATTTTTCATCTTATGTTACCAAAAAACCATATCAGGGGAAATAAAAAAAAGCCAATCACAATGCCCATCTCTAAGGACAGACAGAGGAAAAGAACGCTGAACAAGCCACAGCTCCCCTGGGAAGTCAGCTATTCACAGTGGGAGAGAAAGGTAGGATCTGGGGAGGTTACCACCCAGAACTGAGCTCCAGCTGCCAGTTTATGCGCAATCTTTCCTCTGCCCCTATCTTAGTAGCTTTCAAAGTGTCTTTCAAGCAGTGTTCTGAGAAACAGCAGCCTGGAACTGCATGTGTGTTTCCTGAAGCCTCGTACAGAGTTCCTAGCCACCACAATTTGGAATTTGTTGGTAAACTAGTGAGACACTGCCCCTTGACAATGGAAAAACAACAGCCTTTTAACATTTGGTTGCAAATCTCCATCTACACTGGGTAGCGTTCCTCAGATGCACGCGAATTGCCCCACACAGCCTGCACGGGAGGCAGCAAAGGGACACCAAGGGACCTGTGTGCAGTGACGACAAAGCTGGTTGGGAATGCAAGCATGAGCCTGGCTTGCTGCTCTGCTCCACTATCACCAAAGTCACATTTTTTTTAACCGGTATTTTATAAATTAATTTATAAGACAAAGCTGGGTTATCATCTTTGCCTGGCTGAAGTGGCCCAAGTCAAGCAAGATTTTTGTTGCATTCCTACCCGTCTTGTGGGGTTTTGTTCTTTCTGAGTGGACATTTGTTGTTACAGCTTCTTGCAGGCCCCATCCACTGGCCATCTCCCAGCAGCCATGCCCCACCCTCTGCCCACCATCTGCTGTGGAACTTTCCTGAAGCATTGCCAGGACGGAACTCAGAACTCAGGAGAATGAAAAGATTGTCTTGTGGCTGCCAAGGAGTGCCATCCATCTTGATTCATCCAAGCACTCACCTTTGACTACTATGAGAATTAATGATTTCCCAAGAGATTTGCTTACTTTTTTTGTGTGTGTGTGTGCTGTATTTTCCAAGAGTAGAATTAGAACCTTGGTTGTTTTTAGCCATAGAATGTTCTAGTACAAAATATATGCCACCATTTTAGATATAAGCATTTGCCTATTGAGATGCTGAAAATTTGGAGGTGTGTTTTTAGGGCAGGCTGGGGAGAGAGATACATGAAATCAATGCTGGGTAGCTGAGTCGCTTGAGATTTAGGTTCTGATGCTGCAGAATAGCTGCACCCACTGTCTAACAGAAGTTCCAGCATTTTACAGACCACAGCTAGCTTGCCTTTTTTATTTTTAACTTAACATAAAAAATGCTTCATAAAAAAGGAAAGATGTTTTTAAATCCCACAATAACTTTTATTGTATAAAATGAAAAAATGTTATGTTTTGGTGAAGATGAAAAAAAAAAACTAAATTAGAAAATTAGTATGTACCTATCCTGCAGAATTCCTTAGTGGATGGTGCTGAGTGTACAAGTTACCTAGCTTGCTCTGAGATTCACAAAGCTGCTTGCAAGTTTGAGTTTGCATAATTCATTCATTTCTCATTTTAATCAGAGGGTATACCTCCTGCTCCCTTTCTGCCTCCCCCACCACACAATGGCTTCTAGATTTTTTTTTAAAAGATATAAGTTTTAGGCAAAAATCATACTAATTTGGTGAATAGTTAAGTCAAAAACCAGAGTGCTTTGTCCCCTTCCCCCATATCGTCTTGCAGCTGTCTCCTTCTGACCCCATTCAGCTCTTGGGGTCTGCAGTCATCACTCCTGGGTTTCCCAGTGATGCACTGGTTGCTCCCCTTCTCTAGTGGCCCAGGGAGGTAAATTTAGCCATTAGGGAAATTGATTTAGGAAGTCTGAACTTGAAGCTTCCCTAAACAGCACTGCCAAAGCTTTGGAATTGTTGCCCGAGACTGCCTGGACTCTCTAGCTAGCCTGAGTTCGAATTGCCAATAGTCCCCATGGTGCCAAATTTTGGGATGGTTTTACAATGTTTTAGAAATGAAGCTGGGAATGATCACATGCTTATGAGCCCCCAGCAATTTGCCAAGCCCAGGTCCTCATTTATGCACTGCTCCGCTGCTGTTCCACTGGCAATTTGTACTCTTCAAGTGGATTAGGGTTGGCAGGGGAAGAAGGGCCAGGGAAAATGTTTTTAGAATTCATTGTATTTGATATTCTTTAATCATAGGAATAAACAATACTTAGATAGCTCCAAAGCTAGCTCTATGATCTGAGTTTACTTTATAGGACCAACTTTCCCAAGGGAATTAACTGAGTCACTGTTCTAACACAACATGACTATGCACGTGTCCACATTACTACTGGTAACCAGTGGCTATGTTCTATTCCTTGCTGTGGATTGAAGGTATTGGACTCTTGATTTTGTATTTCTGATGAGAGAATTACACAGAGAACATTACAGTGAAGGAGCATATGCAAGCTAGGCAATTTAAAACAGGCCTTATTTCCTACAAATGCAGTGATTGCAATATTTTGTTCAGGTAACAAACAGGATTGCATGAATAATGACATCATAATTTCTATCCAATCTGAAATGATTCCAAGAAATTTACTATACTATTGGATTGGGTAACTGGGGTGTCTGGAACTATAGAAGGGATGCAGAAGAGGAGTCATCACTTTTTCTTTTGTGAGACGTACCTTTATTTTCCTGAATTTTTCCCTGAGTTGTTGCCAGATCTAAATTTACAAAGGGCAACATTTCAGTGTATATTTGAAAGTACTATATAGGAATACATACTTTGTATAAAGCTTTATTTTCCCATAATTTCAGAAATTCTTTTTTCTTCCTGTTGACCCATTATTAGATTGGTCTTCCCTTACTGTTGCTCTAGAATTGCCATAGCATCTCACACCAGCATTCCTGCTCTGGCTCTGGAGAACTGGTATGGCTGTTAGAATTCCATGATAGGGCCAGTTTACTCACACTTGCGTTATTTAATTAATTGACTAATCAATTATTTAATCAATTATTTAATTGATATCTAGATTCTTGAGCTAGTTAGAGGCACACTGCAGGAATAAAAGAATCCAATGTTCCTCAAAATGTGTTCCCAAGAACACAAGTTCCAAAGATGTTCAAAATACTAGATTCCAAATGAATTTGGGAAACAAACACTTGCTTAGAAAGTATATTTAGGCTCACTGAAGGCTGTGGGTTAAGTGTCCTGCAAGGGAGAAGGAAACATCCACATACACAGTTACTAGTTCAGTGTTTTCCAGATGAATCTGATCACAGAAACTTTCTCTGAGTAACACCCAGAGACATTCCATGGAACTTGTGTTCCACAGAACACACTTTGGGGAAGTCTGGATGGTGCAAAGCTTTCTCATTCACCATGACCCTTAGTAGTAGTGGCAGTACAATTTGCAATTTAGAGGCACTAATCATTTCACAGAAGAGGCTGACATTAATAAAAACACTATTAAGAAACAGTATGATTTAAGATGACCACCAGCAGCCTCACATTGATAGCAGAAGTCCAGTAATTGTACTTGAGGCTCTCAACATTATCTCCCAACTTTACATGAACAACAAGCAAGAGCTTGCCATAGTGAGGCATTTCTCAAATTCATTCTATGAGCTTTCAGGTGCTTTTTTTGCACTTATTTTTGCTTTCCAGATTGAATCAAAACAGATATTTTTACATTTCATCATGTGATAGTAAAGAATATACAAAAAACAGGATAAAGAAAAAAACATACTTGGTTTTAATTCATTTTTCTTCAATGGGATTTTTCAATTATTTGTTGTCTAATAATGGAAATGTAACCTATTAATATTTACTCTTTCTTATGTTATTCTTTCCAGATTTAAAAAGTTGAAATCAATTAGAGTTCATATGTTCTAAAATTCCTACCCCATGACATCTCACTTTTCACATTGATGTATATAGTTAAGAGTGTCAAGTTATTTCTTTCCTAAAATGGCAGGCTTATAGTTCCAAAATAGTAACCCTCGGCCTGGGAAATGTGTTTGGGAAACTATGAGAGATAGCCGCAAAATGATGGGTGAAATAAATCTAGTCAAAACATGGTATACATTGAATTTAGAGTAAAATCATTAATTTAAAATCATATAGAATATTTACACACCCCTTTGGACGGACATTTTAACCAAAGTAGTAAAAAAACTAAAAGACTCCTTAGGCTAGATGACATGTTGCAAAAGGCAAGGCAGAGTCTATACTATTAAGCTGCCAGTAAATATATGTTACTAAATGTGTTTCGTAATGTGTACATTTTTTTGCTGATTCTTAGTAAGGTTAATGCTTTGTCTATTATTTGTTCTTTTTACCACTGTTAAACTGCAAACTGTTAAGCCAAGGGTTGACTGTGATCATTTTGTGTGTTTAGTCATAACCACACCATCATATGTACAATCACTTTAATAAATCCAAGTTAAGGACTTTGAGAAGTACATAGCAACTGTTCATTTTAACAAATCATCATAGGCAGTTTTCCTGTTTAAAACTCCACCAAAATAGCAAAAAGTGTACATTATATTTAGAAAAGTGTTCCATTTACTCCCTAAGTCCCATATCTGACAATACTTAACCACAAAATTCCAACTGACATTTGCCAAATCCAAATTAATCTCGAAAACCTCCAAGACCAGCAGCCCTGTTTCAGAGCACAAGCAGATGACTATCAAGGTTCTGGAGGCAGATTTTGGTGGAGGAGGAGGGAGAACAGCAAGAAAATCTGCCTGGGTTGCTCACCACCTCTGCAGAAGATGGACTATCAGCCAGATGTTCTCTCCTCACCTTTTGTCACGAGGCAATTCAGAAGTTACATGTGATACTATGCATTATCTCAAATACTTTAACAGTTCACAATTTAAAATATCCCAGATATTAATATAAAAAGTAGGTTATCAAAAATTAATTATCAGATTTTTAAATTAAGATTATAGATTTTATTCAATGGCAATTTCTGACATCTGAACATAGATCAGTAGTAATCAGCTGTTACCACTTTTCACTATTCAAAAAACTGGCCTCCCTTTAAGAATACTGGCTAATGCTTTTCCTGTATGTTAATGAATACAGCATTTTAAAGAGTGTAAATTTTTAATATATTTATTTAATTCATTTGAGAGTCAGGG
The DNA here is from genome assembly GCF_964237555.1 of Oryctolagus cuniculus. Classification (NCBI taxonomy): domain Eukaryota; kingdom Metazoa; phylum Chordata; class Mammalia; order Lagomorpha; family Leporidae; genus Oryctolagus; species Oryctolagus cuniculus. Next base: position 119,614,357 of record NC_091435.1, on the reverse strand, counting down.
AGAGAGGTAGGGAGACAGAACTGCCATCCACTGGTTCACTCCCCAATGCCTGGGTCCTAGGAACTTAATCCAGGTTTCCCAGGTGGGTGGCAGGGATGCCACCTCTTGAGCCATTACCTACTGTGACTTGAACTCAATATGGGATGTAGGCATCCCAACCAGAGGCTTAACTGCTACAACAAACACCTGCCCAAGGAAGTATTCAAAGCTTCCTTTTTACAGGGCTGATGGTACAGGCAGAATCACATTTAAGAAAAATACTTTGGAACACTTTTTTCATTAAAAAACTTCAAAATTAATTTCCAGTGTGATCAAAGTTAGAATGTAAAGGAATTAAGGGCCAGCGCCATGGCTCACTTGGTTAATCCTCCGCCTGCGACACCAGCATCACATACGGGTGCTGGCTCTAGTCCCAGCTGCTCCTCTTCCAGTCCAGCTCTCTGCTGTGGCCTGGAAAGGTAGTGGAGGATGGCCCAAGTGCTTAGGCCCCTGCACCCGCGTGGGAGACCAGGAGGAAGCACCTGGTTCCTGGCTTCAGATTGGCGCAGTTTGGGCCGTACCTCTATTTGGGGGGTGAACCAACAGAAGGAAGACCTTTCTCTCTGTCTGTAAATCTACCTGTCAAATAAATTTAAAAAAAATGTAAAGGAATTAAAAAAAAACACAAAAGGTAAAATCAAAGAATAATATAAGAAGACATCTTTTAAATTAAGAAAAGAATGCATTGTATTTTAGTACATCATGATTCAAACTTTTTGGTATTTGTGCTTACTGACACTAAGGAAATAACATTGAAATGAGAAAATGAGCATTATGAATTAGTAAATTACAGTCCTTATTTAATTTTTTCTCAGTGAAAATGCACAGGTTTGGACTCATTTACTGTTGTCCTAAACACCTTTATTATCCTAGGTTTTGCCATTCTCATGTTTCCTGGACATGAGTTTACCCTGAATCATTAAAATTTTTGCATTTTCAAAGAGTAAATACCCCCTTTTTAGGATTTTTGAAGGTACTAACATGTGTATAAGATACTAAATGGTTGGAATCACATTTTAGAATTCCCAAGTAAAAAAGTCAAATGCGGGCTGGTGCTGTGCCGGCAGCATTTCATGTAGGCATGCCAGTTTGCATTCCTGGCTGCTCCACCTCCAATCCAGCTCCCTGCTAATATACTTGGGGAAAGCAGTGGAGGGCAACTCAAGTCCTTGGGTCCCTACACCCAAATGAGGGACCTGGGAAAAATTCCTAGCTCCTGGCTTAGGCCTGGCCTGGCTTGATCTGGCTTGGCCCTGGCCCGGCCCCAGCTGTTGAGGCCATTTTGGGGAGTAACCAGCAGATGGAACGTTTCTCTCTCTCTCTTTTGCTCTCTCTCTCTCTCCTTCCATCATTTTCTCTCTCCCCAACCCTGCCTTTCAAATAAAGTCATAAAATCATAAATTTTAACATACTGAATATTTTCAAAATGCCGACATGAATACCAGTGAGTATTCAATTTATTTTTTTTAGATATTTATTTGTCTAAAAGGCAGAGTGACATTGAAAGAGAACATGCTCAGCCGGCGCCGCGGCTCACTAGGCTAATCCTCCACCTTGCGGTGCCGGCACACCGGGTTCTAGTCCCAAGCCGGGGCACCAGATTCTGTCCTGGTTGCCCCTGTTCCAGGCCAGCTCTCTGCTGTGGCCAGGGAAGGCAGTGGAAGATGGCCCAAGTGCTTGGACCGTGCACCCCATGGGAGACCAGGAGAAGCACCTGGCTCCTGCCATCGGATCAGCGCGGTGCGCCAGCCGCAGCGCGCCAGCCGCAGCGGCCACTGGAGGGTGAACCAACGGCAAAAGGAAGACCTTTCTCTCTCTCTCTCACTGTCCACTCTGCCTGTCAAAAAAAAAAAAGAAAGAGAACATGCTCGTCCATTCACTGGTTCACTCACCAAATGGCCTCAACAGCTGGGGCTGGGCCAAACTGAAGTCAGGATCCAGAAACTCTATCCAGGTTGCAGAACTACACTCATTTAATATTTAATTTAATGTTCTTGTACTTAGAGAGTTTTCCAATCCATATAATGCTCATGTTGCTTATATAATTTTTCAAAACCTTATAGAAATGATATATCAGACATCCTTAATCCAAGAGAATGATATAAGCTTAAAATCTTAATGTCTTTAGTATACGTAAGGACAAATAATGACTGTTTGGTGTAATGATGCAAAAGTATAAATATATAAATCCAGCTACATGGAGAGAAGCTAGAACCATGAAACATTAAGCAAGAATTCTCCTGATTTTGGCTCCAAGACTACAACCAGTATATATACATTTGTCAACTTCATTATCCTCTTATCCCAGGCATGTATTTAGAAAATGCAATCATAAATATACCAATAGAGAGGACCTTTGCTTCTATTCTGGAACGTAGTGTTCAGCCTGGTTAATTTACCACTGTGTTGATGTTGCAACATTAACATCTATAACATTGACTTTCCATTTGCCCTTCAATTATTAAAGCAAGCGATTTTGATGTAGCGCACCTACAGAACTCTAATAAGTCACAGAGTTGAAATCTACAAGAATTCCCCAACATTCCCATGGGCAACCAGAAAAAAAGAAAAAAAATTTCAAGGGGGAAGGCATTTAACATAGTGGTTAAGAAGCCCACATTCCATATCAGAGTAACTGGGTTTGATACCTGGCTCCAGTTCTTGACTCCAGCTTCCCACTAATGAGGACCCTGGAAGGCAGCAGTGATGAGTCAAATGATTGAGTTCCTTCCACCCAGGAGAGACACCTGGATTGAGGTCCCTATGTGTCAGAGACCCTAACTGAATTCCTGGCTTCCAGCTTCAGCCAGTCTAATCCAAGCTATTATGGGCATTTGGGGAATGAAGCAGCCAGTGGAAGAGCTCATGCTTATGAACACACACTCCCTCTCTACAAACCCCTCCTTTCCCCACAGTTAAAAGTGAAGAAATGCTAGTGAGTTCAGAATTATTCTGACAACCTTGGAAAATAGTTATCAGTTAATTCCAAAGGATTCCAAAGTAAATTCTGTCCAAATGCTTATTCCTATAAGTAAAATATATGAGATATTTAAAGAAAAGGAAGAAAGCATCTTTGTATTTACAACAGATTGATCTACCTTATGAACAGATTGCATTGGTAAGTCACTATTTTTGCTCTAAGTAAGTATGATTGTATTTGAGACAAAGAGAATACTCTCATCACCTGGTTTACTCCCCAGGTTCTTGAAATGAGCAGGGCAATGAGTCAGGAGCTGGGAACACAATCCAAATCCCCATGTGGATGGCAGGAACCCAATTATTTCAGCCATCATAACTGCCTCACAGAATCCACATTGGCAGGAAGCCTGAATAAGGAGCCAGAGCTAGGAATTGAACCCAGGTACTCCAGTATGGTATACAGGTGTCACTTCATTTGCCTTTAGTCTTTCCTTTATTAATTGTTCTTCCAGAGGATCCAACACGTGCCAGGGAGTGACTGTGTAAGACTATGTCTAGGAGTGAGCACTCAGGTACTATTTGTTGCTGCCTTATTGGGGTTTATAGCTTTGTGTGGGGCTTCACAGATATTATATGGCTCAGTACTGGCAGAATGAAGTAAAATTCAATATCCTTTGTGATTTCCTCTGATCACATGTCAGAATTTGAATAATTTTTATCTAAACATAATAGAGGATGGTAAGCAATTGGAGATATCTGGCCTACACCCAAGCAAACTTCAACAGTTACTCCTATTTTCTTAAGAATGGAGTAAGAAGGTAAGACCTCAAAGCCTATGGGGAACAAGAAAGGTGGGCAGGACAAACCCAGTGGAAGGACAGTGCAACCTATGTGTGACAGAAGCCTGATAATCCAAATTTCTGATATCCTACTTTTATATTTGTCTAGGTGCCCAAAAGAGTATTTCCCCTCTTAGTTCCTTGACTATGCCTTCTACCTTTGCCTATGCATGAACACATTTTAAATTATGGATTGTCTGACTAAAATATAAATATCTCGAGACAATGCATGATATCTCATTTAATTTCTGAATTGCCTCACAACAAAAGGTGATGCAAGAACGTATGACTGACATGGTCACCAGAAGCTTCCACACAAGGAGGCAGCTGTCAGGGTTCAGCAGGAGTCTGCTCAAAGCCAGGCTGTCTATTCCTCCATTAAAGGAAACCAAGGAGGAAAGAGAATGTCCATGACCTATTTTTATTTTTGTTCCCATGAGACTATAGAGTGTAACAACTCCATGCCCCAAACCTAAAGTATTTATCATCAGTATTCTTGAGTCTATGAATTAGCAAATCTACTACATGAGAAATTAGCATATTTTAGAGGCAAAATTATTTCTTGCCTTCAAATATGAACACTAAATACTAGATATTTGTACCTGTAGTTACTTTATACATTTATACATTTGCCTGCCTGCTCACCTTCCTTAAAAATCTCTTCCTGTTTGTGCCAATGGCTTCTTTATCCAAGTAATATTAGCTGTTGCCAAATTACATTAGAATCCTGCTAATTAGAATAATTCTTTCCTATGCATAATAGTATATGGTAAGAGATTAAGAATATATCATTGTGACCAGGATTAAGACTTTTGTTGTTTTGTTTTTAATCATGAGAATTTATCAAAGGGAATTCAAGTTAAGTCAAGCAAATTTCTGATTTGGTAAGGTTAAAATGACAGGTGGAACCTAGTTATTAAAGAAGGAAAGAAGAAAGATGTCGGGAGAGAAAGAAAAGGGAAAGAAAAACCAAAACTACCCTTTTTTGTGGATTATCCTGCTGAATTTTAAAAGTTACTCTACAAGCTTTTTTTTATACATATTTCAACCTCAGGAAAAATTTTTCCAACACCATTTTCTTGCTACTTTAAAAATCACAGGGAGTTGTTATTAAAAAGGTACCAGAATCCATAACTTATTAGAAATGGTTCTTTTAGGAATCTTCACTTTGTATTAAATAATCAAGGCATGGATCAAAATGACTGCTCAAATCAATTGGGCTTTCTGGTAAGTTAGTCCTTAAAATCTATGTATGATAAATATAAAAAAAAAAAACCTGGCATTCATTATCTTGGTTTTCTTCAGAGGTTTTTATACCCACCATTCTATAATTGTCTCTAAGAGACATTTAAGACAAAATCACAATGTTAGGTGTACAGCATTACCTGTAGATGAGCTGAGTATGTGGCAATGTGTGGTCACTTAAGATGCATGGTGTGCCATTTGGGTCCTCTTGATGTGTGCTGAGGTAGAGTTAGCCTTGTAGAGACTGATGTGTTCATGCAACCAGTGATTCTGTGTTATTGTATACAAAATGAACAACTAAAAATTCATCCTTGATGACACAATTTAAGCAAAAATAAACACTTTAAAGTTACACTTTACACATGGGGCTTCTGCTGTTTTCTATTGGTTCAAACACAGGTACATAATTTCCCTACGCTTGTGAGTTGGGTAAGTGTTGAGTTTATATGTAGAAACCAGAAAACAATTCATTCATGGGTGGAGGACAAGACCAAAACATAACAAAAGAGATAGAAGATATTGAGACTTTGAGTGCTTTTAATTGGAACACGAATAAGCCTGGCTCTGGTTCAAAACAAGGACTTTTACAAATGTGTGCAATAAACATGTTTATTGTTAACACAACTCTTACCCAGCTTTCTAGTAACACTGACAAATTTTACATAGTGTAATTAGGTTAATAAAAGATTTGCAATGTATACATGTAGATTCCAGCAACATGACACTGTGGGAAAAGTGTTCAGAACAAAATACCATCTGCTAAGATTTTCTCAAAGTGCAGTAAAAAACAGTGGGCAATTTGGAGACATTTAGATATTCTGAAAATTAAATGCCTAAATGTGAGCAGGGCCCAGGATCTTGATGATTAAAAAAACAATAATAAAGTCAATCCACCAGATCGCTGAATTTGGAATTGGGCATAACAAACCCAAAAAATAAGATCTGACAGCCAGAGTAAACTGCATCCAACAAATTTTGGTCTTCTACTTCTTTGTCTAGGTAGAAAATTCTCAATATAGAAATGTGGAGGGGGCCTTGCTGTGGCTTAGTGGGTAAAGATGCCACCTGCAATGCCAGCATCCCACATGGCCCAAGTAGTTGGGCTCCTTTACCCATGTGGGAGACCTGGAAAAAGCTCCTGGCTTTGATCTCGCCCAGCACCAGCCATTTTGACTGGAAGATGGAAGATATCTCTGTCTCTCCCTCTCTCTCTGTAACTTTGCCTTTCAAATAAATTAAATTTTAAAAATGTTTTTAAAAAATGTGGAGATAACTAAAAATTTCAGGATGGGTGTTTGTCAAGTAGGTTAGAATACCGATATGGAGATGTTTTTAAAAAAATTATTTATTTATTTGAAAGGTAGAATTACAGAGAGAAAGAGGGGTGAGAATCTTTGATCTGCTGGTTCACTCCCCAAATAGCTGCAATAGCCAGGGATAGGCCAGGTCTAAGCCAGGAGCCTGAGACTCTGGGTCTTCTAACTTGGGCCATCTTTCATTCGTCAGGAGTGTTAGCAGGGAGCTGGATTAGAAGTGAAGCAGCAAGAACTCAAACTGGTGCTCATATGGGATGCTGGTGTTGTAGGCAGCAGCTTAACCCACTGTGCAACAATGCTGGCCTCAAGAATATAGACTTTTCCAACCCCTGACGCAGACCTAAAGACATGGGAATCAAGTGACATACATGTTGCCTTCACTTCCAGGGTTGGGGTACAGGCTGAGTATCCCTTACCAAAATTCAAGGAACCAGAAGTGTTTCAGATTTCAGAGTTTTAGCATTCTGTAATATCTGCAAAGCCTCTACCAGCTAAGCTTTTCTAATCCAAAGTTTTTTGAGTTTGGGGCATTTCAGATTTCAGATTAAGGATAATTAACCTACATTTATATTTACTCCATCTCTCCTCCTCTCCTCCTCTCTCCTTTTTTATATTAAAAAATACTGTAGTGATAATTTATCAGTTTTTGAAGTAACAGCAGATCCAGTAACTTAAGCTGAAAGAGGACTTCAGTGTAAGCAGTTTAGTGGTGCCTCATAGAATCCCTGTGAAATAAGTGTTTCAATGGGGCCTCAGGATCAGTTCACATCAAAGACTTAAAAACTATCAAGGAATCCAAAAGCCTTCCTCTCCCAGCTGTGACGGGTTGTCTGAGATTGTGCAAAGCCAAAAACTGTAAATGATCATAACACTAGACAGAGTGTAGCAGGCAAGTGTTTTCAGTCTTGGGACAATAGGCAGTAGAAAACAGCCATCCTGGCCAGAAGTCACAAGTTGTCCATAATCACCTCAGCCCCTATGCAGGGATGATTTTCCGACTGTGGCATAGAAAGCCACAGTACAGTACACAAGTAGAATTGGACCGAACCGAGTTTATGGAAGTCAGAGTTGGGAAAAAGGGAAGTGGCTAGAATCTTTTCAGCTGTAAGAGGGTGGAAGGGGGAGATTCATAAATCCATATATAGGTCCCTCATGAATCCTTAGCTTAGGGCTTTACTGCATGTGTTCAAGTTGAAACTACCCAATGCTTAACAGTGGTTGCTATGGGATTGAGAGCAGAATTGAGATACTTGAGTTTGTGCATTGCCAGGAAACATCAAGTTCTGGCCCAAGGAGAGTAAAGTGACATTATTATCACATGTCTTAATAACTAGACATCCAGCTGAACACTTGAAAAGACTGTATCTAGGAATAAGGGCCACTCTCTGGATTAAGGCCTACTTCTGAACTAGCCTAAACTGTAGTGCTGACAAGATCTGCAAAGCACGGAACTGGGAGTTAAGGTCCAGCAATTTAGAGGGGTTTGGGACACACCTTACATAGGCTTTCACAGACTGGCTCCAAAAACAATCACCTGTTCTCCCCCCAACTTTGTGCCCCTCAAGACACCATGAAATCAAGATGATCAACTGATAACTGAACAGCTACCTAGAACAAAAATCAATATTCTTCAGAGGAAGATAATAGAATTCAGAATATTTACTTGTTTGTAACACTTCCTTCCCATTATCTGGGACATTAGATAATCAAGAAATTACCAGACACACACAGAAATAAGAAAATGTGACCAAGCATGAGAAAACAGCAGTCAATACCAACCAGCATTGAAAGGCCTACATATTGAACTTTGCAGCATCTACAATAAATACATTCAAAAAGTTAAAGGTAACTGTGGACTTAATGGGAAACTACATAAGAAAACTCTCTGGCCAAGAAATGGAAAATTAGAATGAAAATATGGGAATATAAAAGTAGATAACATACATAAAAAATTCACTGGATGGGTTTTTATAGAACTTGGAAGTAGCAACAGAAGGAGTCAGTGAACTGGATCAACACATATTACCCAATCTGAAGGAAAGACTGAAGAAAAATTAACAAACTGTCAGGGACATGCAGTGCACTATAAAATATGCATTCAAATGCCAGATAAGAGTAAGAATGGGCCAGAAAAATTTTTAAAGAAAACAATGGTCATACATTACTCAAATTTTATGAACAATATCAACAAATAAAACCGGGAAGATCAGCAAACCATAAAGAAACTAAATAAGAAGAAAGCATATCCAGTAAGGAACTTTCTAGCCCAACATGTCAATAGTACCAAGGTTGAGAAGACTTACCCTAAGTGGATCAATTTTTAAAAATTTTTAAAAAGAGATACAGCACAGACAAGAGAGCAAATTAAATGGAATGCAAATTTATAATCAACCCAAAAGATAGGATGGAGCCATTAATGTGCAAAATTGAAAGTAACCAAAGGACAAATGTAACTCCAGCCTAACAACAACTACATTAGATATAAATGTCCTAAAGATTCTGCAATATCTTTTTTAAAAAATGTCATTGAGACAACTAGATATTTGTAAAAAAAATGAATTTAAAACCATTTTTCAACCTTAATAAAGCTTAAAATTTGAGATGGAGATACATCTGAATTTGAAACCTGAAGCCATAAAGCTTTTAGGAGAAAATATCTGAGACTTTGGGAAAGGTAAAGATTGGACACAAAAAGCATGAGCCATAAAAGCCATATAAAGGATTTTAGGAATGCACGATGGTACAAACAGCTTTAAGAACTATTTGAGCTATATGGCAACAAACTGGAAAGTCTAGAAGAAATAGATTTCTGGACACAGTCTACCTAAATTGAGTCATGAAGGCACAGAAAAACTAAATAGACCAATAACACAAGATGGAGATTGAATCAGTAATAAAAACCCTCCCAACAAAGAAAAGCCCAGGACTGGATAGTTTAACTGCTGAATTCAATCAAACCTTTAAAGAAGAACTAATTCTTCTCAAACTATTCAAAACAATTGAAAGGGTGGGAGTCCTCCCAAACTCTTCTATATGGCATCACCTTACTTTCCAAACCAGAAAAAGAGAACAACAAAGAAAATGAACTTCAGACCAATATCCCTGATGAACCTTGATGCAAAAATCCTCAACAAAATACCAGCTAATTGAATACAACAATGGTGGACGATCATTCACCCAAACCAAGTGGGATTTATCGTAGGGATACAAAGATGGTTTGACATATGCAAATCAACAAATGTGATACATCACAATAACAAATTAAAGAATAAAAACCATACAATTATCTCAACAGATGCAAAGAAAGCATTTGATAAAACACAATATCATTTCATAAAAAAACTTTAAGAAAACTGGATATAGAAGGAACATCCCTTAACACAATCAAGGCAATCTGTGACAAACCCACAGTCAGCATCTTGAGATGGAAAAGCTGGATGTATTTCCATTAAGATCCAGAATCAGACAAGGATGCCCACTTTCACCACTGCTATTCAATACAGTCCTGGAAGTTTCAGCCAGAGCCAGTAGGCTAGAAAAAGAAATCAAAGGGATACAAACTGGAAAGGAGGACATCAAATTATTCATATTTGTAGATGACATGATCCTACATGAAGAAAACCAAAAGACTCCACTAAGAGACTCATAAGAGAGTTTAGTAAACTTGCAGGGTATAAAATCAACACACAAAAATCAATAGCTTTTGTATACACAAATAATCTTGTGGCCAAGAAAGAACTTGTAAAATCAGTACCATTCATTGCAGCTACAAAAAATTTAAATATCTTGGAATAAATTTAAGCAAGGATGTGAAAGATCTTGACGGTGAAAATTATAAAATATTAAAGGAAGAAATAGAACACACAAAAAAATGGAAAAATCTTACATGGTCATGGATTGAAGAATTAATATAATCAAAAATGCCCATACTAACCAAAGCAATTTAGATTTCAATACAATCCCAATCAAAATACCAAGGACATTCTTCTCAGATCTAGAAAAACTGATGCTAAAATCCATATGGAAACACAAGAGATCCTGAATAGCTAAAACAATCTTAAACAACAAAAACAAACCTGGAGGCATCACAATACCAGATTTCAAGTCATACCACAAGGCAGTTATAAACAATACAGCCTTGTACTGGCACAAAAACAAACACGTAGATCAACAGAACAACAGAATAGAAACCCCAGAAATCAATTCACACATCTACAACCAATTCATCTTTGACAAACGAACTAAAATCAATCCCTGCTAGAAGGCAGTTTCTTCAGCAAGTGGTGCTGAGAAAAGTGGATCTACACATGCAGAAGTATGAAAAGACTCTTACCTGACACGTTAGTCAAAAATCAACTCAAAATAATCAAGTATCTAAATCTACAACCTGATACAATAAAATTTACTAAAAGAGAACATTGGGGACACTCTGTAAGACAATGGCATAGGCAAAGACTTCTTGGAAAAGACCCTAGAAACACAGGCAACCAAAGCAAAAATAGACAAATGGGATTACATCAAGCTAAGAAGCTTTTTCACTGCAAAAGAAACAACCAAAGAGGCAACCAACAGAATAGAAGAAAATATTTGCAAACTATGCAACTGATAAAGGATTAATATCCAGAATGTATAAACAACTCAAGAAAATTGACAACAGTGAAACTAATAATCCAGTTAAGAAATGTACAAGGGGGGCCAGTACTGTGGCACAGCTGGTAAAGCTGCCACTTGTGGTACTGGCATCCCATATGGGTACCAGTTTGAGTCCAGCTGCTCTACTTCCAGTCCAGCTCCCTGCTGATGTGCCTGGGAAAGCAGCAGAGACTGGTGCAAATCCTTGGGCCCTTGCACCCATTAAGAGACCCAGATGAAGCTACTGACTTCTGGCTTTGAACCAGCCTAGCTCTCCCCTTGAAGCCATTTGGGATGGGATATCTCTGTGTTTTTCCTTCTTTCTCTGTTACTCTTTCAAATAAACTGTCTTAAAAAAAAATCTAAGACCGGCACCACAGCTCACTAGGCTAATCTTCCACCTGCGGCACTGGCACCCTAGGTTCTAGTCCCAGTTGGGGCGCTGGATTCTGTCCCGGTTGTTCCTCTTCCAGTCCAGCTCTCTGCTGTGGCCCGGGAAGACAGTAGAGGATGGCCCAAGTACTTGGGCCCTGCACCCGCATGGGAGACCAGGAGGAAGCACCTGGCTTTTGGCTTCGGATTGGCGCGGCGCAGTGGCCGCAGTGTACCGGCCGTAGCGACCATTTGGGGGGTGAACCAACTGAAGGAAGACCTTTCTCTCTGTCTCTCTCTCTCTCTCTCTCTCACAGTTTAACTCTGCCTGTCAAAAAAAAAAAAATCTGAAATCCATAAATGCTGGTGAGGATGTAGGGGAAAAAGTACCATAATACACTTTTGGTGGGAAAGTAAACTAGCACAACCATTATAGAAGACAGTTTGAAGATTCCTCAGAAATTTTGATCCCAAAATAGATCTACCATAAGACCCAGCCATCCCACTTGTAGGAATTTACCTGAAATTAACATATCAGAGTTATCTGTACTCCCATGTTTATTTTAGCTAAAGTCACAATAGCTAAGATATGGAATCAACCCAGATACTCAGCAACTGATGACTGGATAAAGAAAATGTGGCGTATATACAATATGGAATACTACTCAGCCATAAGAAGAATGAAATCTTGTCTTCTGCAACAAAATGGATGCAACTGAAAACCGTTATGCTTAGTGAAATAAGTCAGTCTCAAAAAGACAAATATCATGTTTAATATGATATGTGGCAGTTAATATAGAATACAAAAAAAAGTATAAGAATGAAACAGACATCTTGTGAAGTGATTGTCGTTTTTAGCCCCTGTTTATACTCCAGTGGGACTGTGGTCTCCCTAATTTTTACTTGTTGAATATTATGGTTAGTGGTGAGTTAAACCTGTGATTTTAGGGTGGATTTAAAATATGGCTTTGCAAAAAATAATAAAAAGAAGGGAGGGAACAAGGGGGATTGGAGGAAGGTAGGGTAAGGGAGGGATGCATGGTTATCTTCTTAGAACTGTACCTATGAAATACATGAAATCTGTTCCCTTTATATTAATAAAAAATTGTTTGAAGTTTGTAATAAAGGTAACCATCCATCTACCTAGGGCCCAGAAATTCCATTCCTCTGTATTTACACAAGAGAAATGAAAACATAAACCCACAAAACAACTTGAGCAATGATCTCCATAGCAGTCTGATTCATAATAGTCTTAAACTAGAAACAGCTCAAATGTATGAATTGCTGTTGACTCATACATTACAATAGTACTCAGCAATAAAAAGACTAAACATATAAAACATGGACTAGTCTCAAATATGTTAAGTAAAAGAAGCAAGATCTAAAATAAATTGCATGAATCCATTTACATGAAATCCCAAACAAGCAAAACACAATCCACAGTGACAGAGAAAAGAAAATGGTTGCTCTGGGATGAGGCAAGATGGCGGAATAGGAAGGGAGCACACTGATAGTCCGGGGAGAGAAAGTTTAATAAAAGTGGAGATACTGCAGGTTCAAGGAAGAGTAGGGGAGGAAACAGCAGAAGAAACTCTTCCGGAACGTGTGATTCACAGTGGACCTGCGTGGAGAGCGTGGGAGCCCACAGTTCGGGACACCAGCGGCAGACTCAACACACCAGTGCTGGAACGCGAGGTGAGCCGAACCTCAATAGCCCGAGACACTGGCAGGCAAGCGGAGAGAGGAGACTAGAGGGAACGACCCCCGGAGGGGGGAAAGTTCACCAGGCTAACTGGAAGAGAGAGAGAGAGGAAAAAAAAAAAAAAGGGTGACTGGTACAGACACGGGTTTCTCTCTCTCTGCTCACCTCTCAAGGGCGAGCAAGACAAAGAGCAGGCGCCATCTTGGACATACGTCATAAGCAGAGCGACCTCAGGTCTGCACCGGCCCTGAGCCTAGCAGAAAAACCTGACTCTGGGCGGGGCGAATTAACAGGAGATTAGGACCTAGTAAATTTGTGGTGCTACTGAACTGAGACTGTGAAAAAAGAGACGGTGGGGGAGAGAACTCACGGAATTCACGTGAGCACTCTCCAGAGACGCTACAATTCCGTAACTCTGGCAACCCAGTGGGAGACTGAAGGAGAATTTGAGCCCACTCTAAGGACCGAACAGATTCCCTGTGTGGTCCTTGGGAAAGAGCTTCAGATCTCTGGCTCCTGTGGGTATATCATTTGCCTGCTAACTACCTCCAATTTCCTTCAGCTGCGCAGAATTACTTCCCTTTTGAATCAAAAAAAAAGAGAGAGAGAGAGATTTACCACGCCTAACCTGGAAGTGTCACCTTTGGCACACCAAACAGAGCTCTCAGGCCACACCCATCTCAAGCCCTAAGGCTCCATCAAAAACAGATAGTCCACTTAATCTAGCGTCATAGTATAACAAGAAAAAGCACCACACTGAAGAAACCAAATATCTCCAATATGCCAAATAACAAACGAAAAAACCGAGGTAAAACAAGGAAGTCACCATGACGCCCTCAAATGAAAAAGACACCCCAATTCAAGATTTTGAAGATGATGACATAGAAGAAATGCAAGAAGCAGATCTCAAAAAATTGATAAGAGCATTAAGAAGTTCTCAAAAACAAATTCTTGAACTACAGAAATCCTTAATGGACAAGATAGAAAATCTCTCTCGTGAAAATGAAATATTAAGGAGGAATCAAAATGAAATGAAACAACTAGTACAACAGGAAACTGTGATAGTACTGAAGTGAAGAATTCAATAGATCAAATGACAAACACATTAGAGAGCCTTACAAACAGAATGGGTGAAGCAGAAGAGAGAATATCGGACTTAGAAGACAGAGAACAGGAAAGGATACAGTCAGACCAAAGAAAATAAGAGGAAATTAGAAATCTAAAACATATTGTCAGGAATCTTCAGGATACTATTAAAAAACCCAACATTCGGGTTCTAGGAGTTCCTGAAGGCATGGAGAGGGAGAAAGGATTAGAAGGCCTTTTTAGTGAGATATTAGCAGAAATTTCCCAGGTTTGGAGAAGGACAGAGAAATCCTAGTACAGGAAGCTCATAGAACCCCAACACGACCAAAAGAGATCCTCACCACGACACGTTGTAATTAAACTCTCCACAGTGAAACATAAAGAAAAGATCTTAAAATGTGCAAGAGAGAAACGTCAGGTTACTCTCAGAGGATCTCCAATCAGACTCACAACTGACTTCTCATCAGAAACCCTACAAGCTAGGAGGGAATGGCGAGATATAGCCCAGGTACTAAGAGAGAACAACTGCCAGCCCAGAATATTATATCCTGCAAAGCTCTCATTTGTGAATGAAGGTGAAATAAAGACTTTTCATAGCAAACAGAAATTGAAAGAATTTGTTGCCATTCGTCCAGCCCTGCAAAAGATGCTTAAAGATGTGTTACACACAGAAACACAGAAACACGGTCATCAGTATGAAAGAAGGTAAAGGAAGGAAACCTCACAGCAAAAGATCACAGGGAATTCAAAGCATATATTAGAACTTATCTTTGGCAAATGGCAGGGCAAAGTTACCACTTATCATTAGTCACATTGAACGTGAATGGCCTGAACTGTCCAGTTAAAAGACAGATTGGCTGATTGGGTTAAGGAACAAAACCCATCTATTTGCTGCTTACAAGAAACACATCTTTCCAACAAAGATCCATACAGACCGAAAGTGAAAGGCTGGAAAAAGATATACCATGCCAACAGAAATGAAAAAAGAGTGGGCGTAGCCATCTTAATATCGGACAACATAAACTTTACCACAAAAACTGTTAAGAGAGACAAAGAGGAGCACTATATAATGATTAAGGGATCAATACAACAAGAAGATATAACAATTATCAATGTATATGCACCTAACTACAGGGCACCAGTTTATCTAAAAGATTTATTAACGGACTTAAAGGGAGACTTAGACCCCAATACAATAGTACTGGGGGACTTCAATACTCCACTCTCAGAAATAGACAGATCAATAGGACAGAAGATCAACAAGGATACAGTAGATTTAAACGACACTATAGCCCAAATGGATCTAACAGATATATACAGAACTTTCAATCCCACAGCTAAAGATTTTACATTCTTCTCAGCAGTACATGGAACTTTCTCTAGGATTGACCACATACTAGGCCATAAAGCAAGTCTCAGCAAATTCAAAAGAATTAGAATCATACCATGCAGCTTCTCAGACCATAAAGGAATGAAGTTGGAAATTAGCAACTCAGGAATCCCTAGAGCATACGCAAACACATGGAGATTGAACAACATGCTCCTGAATGAACAATGGGTCATAGAAGAAATCAAAAGAGAAATCAAAAACTTTCTGGAAGTAAATGAGGATAACAGCACAACATACCAAAACTTATGGAATGCAGCAAAAGCAGGAAAGTTTATATCAATAGGTGCCTACATCAAGAAAGTGGAAAGGCACCAAATAGAGGAGCTTTCAATTCACCTCAAGGATCTAGAAAACCTACAGCAAACCAGACCCGAATCTAGTAGGAGAAGAGAAATAATTAAAATCAGAGAAGAAATCAACAGGATTGAATCAAGAAAAACATTACAAAAGATCAGCCAAACGAGGAGCTGGTTTTTTGAAAAAATAAACAAAATTGACACCCCATTGGCCCAACTAACTAAAAAAAGAAGAGAAAAGACCCAAATCAATAAAATCAGAGATGAAAAAGGAAATGTAACAACAGACACCACAGAAATAAAAAGAATCATCAGAAATTACTACAAGGACTTGTACGCCAGCAAACAGGGAAACCTATCAGAAATGGATAGATTCCTGGACACATGCAACCTACCTAAATTGAACCAGGAAGACATCGAAAACCTCAACAGACCCATAACTGAGACAGAAATTGAAACAGTAATAAAGGCCCTCTCAACAAAGAAAAGCCCAGGACCAGATGGATTCACTGCTGAATTCTACCAGACATTTCAAGAAGAACTAACTCCAATTCTTCTCAAACTATTCAGAACAATCGAAGAAGAGGGAATCCTCCCAAATTCTTTCCATGAAGCCAGCATCACCTTAATTCCTAAGCCGGAAAAAGATGCAGCACTGAAAGAGAATTACAGACCAATATCCCTGATGAACATATATGCAAAAATCCTCAATAAAATTCTCGCTAATAGAATGCAACAACACATCAGAAAGATCATCCACCCAGACCAAGTGGGATTTATCCCTGGTATGCAGGGATGGTTCAATGTGTGCAAAACAATCAACGTGATACACCACATTAACAGACTGCAGAAGAAAAACCATATGATTATCTCAATAGATGCAGAGAAAGCATTTGATAAAATACAACACCCATTCATGATGAAAACTCTAAGCAAACTGGGTTTGGAAGGAACATTCCTCAATACAATCAAAGCAATCTATGAAAAACCCACAGCCAACATCCTATTGAATGGGGAAAAGTTGGAAGCATTTCCACTGAGATCTGGTACCAGACAGGGATGCCCACTCTCACCACTGCTATTCAATATAGTTCTGGAGGTTCTAGCCAGAGCTATTAGGCAAGAAAAAGAAATTAAAGGGATACAAATTGGGAAGGAAGAACTCAAACTATCCCTCTTTGCAGATGACATGATTCTTTATTTAGGGGACCCAAAGAACTCTACTAAGAGACTATTGGAACTCATAGAAGATTTTGGCAAAGTAGCAGGGTATAAAATCAATGCACAAAAATCAACAGCCTTTGTATACACAGGCAATGCCATGGCTGAGGAAGAACTTCTAAGATCAATCCCATTCACAATAGCTACAAAAACAATCAAATACCTTGGAATAAACTTAACCAAGGACGTTCAAGATCTCTATGATGAAAATTACAAAACCTTAAAGAAAGAAATAGAAGAGGATACCAAGAAATGGAAAAATCTTCCATGCTCATGGATTGGAAGAATCAATATCATCAAAATGTCCATTCTCCCAAAAGCAATTTATAGATTCAATGCAATACCAATCAAGATACCGAAGACCTTCTTCTCAGATCTGGAAAAAATGGTGCTGAAATTTATATGGAGGCACAAGAGACCTCGAATAGCTAAAGCAATCTTGTACAACAAAAACAAAGCCGGAGGCATCACAATACCACATTTCAGGACATACTACAGGGCAGTTGTAATCAAAACAGCATGGTACAGGTACAGAAACAGATGGATAGACAAATGGAACAGAATAGAAACACCAGAAATCAACCCAAACATCTACAGTCAACTCATATTTGATCAAGGATCTAAAACTAATTCCTGGAGAAAGGACAGTCTATTCAATAAATGGTGCTGGGAAAATTGGATTTCCACGTGCAGAAGCATGAAGCAAGACCCCTACCTTACACCTTACACAAAAATCCACTCAACATGGATTAAAGACCTAAATCTACGACCTGACACCATCAAGTTACTAGAGAACATTGGAGAAACCCTTCAAGATATTGGCACAGGCAAAGACTTTCTGGAAAAGACCCGGGAGGCACAGGCAGTCAAAGCCAAAATCAACTATTGGGATTGCATCAAATTGAGAAGTTTCTGTACTGCAAAAGAAACAGTCAGGAGAGTGAAGAGACAACCGACAGAATGGGAAAAAATATTTGCAAACTATGCAACAGATAAAGGGTTAATAACCAGAATCTACAAAGAGATCAAGAAACTCCACAAAAACAAAACAAACAACCCACTTAAGAGATGGGCCAAGGACCTCAATAGACATTTTTCAAAAGAGGAAATCCAAATGGCCAACACACACATGAAAAAATGTTCAAGGTCATTAGCAATCAGGGAAATGCAAATCAAAACCACAATGAGGTTTCACCTCACCCCTGTTAGAATGGCTCACATGCAGAAATCTACCAACAACAGATGCTGGCGAGGATGTGGGGAAAAAGGGACACTAACCCACTGTTGGTGGGAATGCAAACTGGTCAAGCCACTATGGAAGTCAGTCTGGAGATTCCTCAGAAACCTGAAGATAACCCTACCGTTCGACCCAGCCATCCCACTCCTTGGAATTTACCCAAAGGAATTTAAATTGGCAAACAAAAAAGCGGTCTGCACCCTAATGTTTATTGCAGCTCAATTCACAATAGCTAAGACCTGGAACCAACCTAAATGCCCATCAACGGTAGACTGGATAAAGAAATTATGGGATATGTACTCTTTAGAATACTATACCGCAGTAAGAAACAACGAAATCCAGTCATTTGCAACAAAATGGAGGAATCTGGAACACATCATGCTGAGTGAAATAAGCCAGTCCCAAAGGGACAAATACCATATGTTCTCCCTGATCGGTGACAACTGACTGAACACCAAAAAGGAAACCTGTTGAAGTGAAATGGACACTATGGGAAATGGTGACTTGACCAGCATAGCCCTGACTGTTAATGAACAACTTAATACATTATCCCTCTTAGTAGTTTTTTTGTCTGTTCTACTTAATATGACTGGTTTAATTCTGTAATTAATACACAGTTATTCTTAAGTGTTGAAAATTAACTGAAATGTGATCCCTGTTGAACATGGTGGTGGGAATGGGAGAGGGAAGAGATGTATAATTTGGGACATGCTCAGGCTGACTTGCCCCAAGTGGTGGAGTTAGAAACATACCAGGGGATTCCAATTCAATCCCATCAAGGTGGCATGTACCAATGCCATCTCACTATTCCAAGTGATCAATTTCAGTTCACAATTGATCATAATGAAAGGACTAAGAGTCAAAGGGAGCACATAAACAAGTCTAGTACCTGCTAACACTAACCGATAGAATAAATAAAGGGGAGAGTGATCCAACATGGGAAGTGAGATACTCAGCAGACTCATAGAATGGCAGATGTCCTAAATAGCACTCTGGCCTCAGAATCAGCCCTAAAGGCATTCAGATCTGGCTGAAAAGCCCATGAGAGTATTTCAGGCATGGAAAGCCAAGACACTCTGGCAAAAGATCTCTGTGAGTGAGATCCCAGTGGAAAGAACAGGTCTTCAAAGAAGGAGGTACCTTTCTCTGAAGGGAGGAGAGAACCTCCACTTTGACTATGACCTTGTCTAAACAAGATAAGAGTCGGAGAACTCAAGGGGCTTCCATAGCCTTGGAAACTCATGACTGGTGCATAGGGAGATTACTGATGCCATAGACAGGAGTGTCAATTGGTAAAGTCAACAACAGGAGTCACTGTGCACTTACTCCTCATGTAGCATCTCTGTCCTTAATGTGCTGGCATTGAGATTTAATGCTATAACGAGTACTCAAACAATATATTTCACTTTGTGTTTCTATGGGGGTACAAACTGTTGAAATCTTTACTTAATGCATACTAAACTGATCTTCTGTAAAAAAAAAAAAAAAAGAAATTATCAATTCCCAGGTTGACTCTCACTGGGATTAAACATGACAATAGGTCTGATCTGATTTCATCATCATTTAAAAAAAATCATCTATTATTTTTCACTTTATGTTTCTGTGTGGGAGCAAACTGTTGAAATCCTTACTTAATGTATACTAAGCTGATCTTCTGTATATTAAGATAATCGAAAATGAATCTTGATGTGAATGGAAGGGGAGAGGGAGTGGGAAAGGGGAAGGTTGCGGGTAGGAGGGTCGGTATGGGGGGGAAGCCATTGTAATCCATAAGTCGTACTTTGCAAATTTATATTCATTAAATAAAAGTTAAAAAAAAAAAAAGAAAATGGTTGCTCTTGGTGGAGTGAAGTTTTGCTAGGGATTGACTGGAAAGCAACACTCAGAATCTTTCTGGGATATGGAAACGGTCCCCATTTTGTTTTAGGCGGTGTTAGTTATACAGTATAAAACTGTCACTGAGTATTTAAGTTCTGTGCATTTTATTATATTAATTATACCTGCATTTTAAAAATATTCTTCCAGTAAGCGATCTTAGGTGATCTGTGAAATGGTTTGCTATTAATTTGACCCGGAAAATCCCATAAAGTTATGTAAATCAAGAGGTTCGGATCTTTATGTTTACTGAAGAACGCCTAGAAATTTTCCAGGCCACCAAGGGTTTGCATATCTAAAAACCCACAAGTATCTAATGTCCCATTAGAGAAGCAAAATGTGCCATTCTATCACTACAATGGCAGAATTGGCAGGTGTGCCCAGGCCAAACAGTGGGGCCAGAAACAGGGTGGGTGGCCCAAAAAGAGCGCTGAATTTTTATTGCTCATGCTTAAAAATGCACAGAGTGATGCTGAACTTAAGGGTTTGGATGTAGCTTCTTTGGTCGTTAGACACATGCAGGCAGACAAAGCACTCAGGATTTACCACCGTCTCTACAGAGCTCATGGTCAGATTAACACCTGCATGTGCTCCCCTGCCATACTGCTTCTCACTTAATTCCTAAACCAGAAGAGAAGGTGGCACAGAAGAAAAGAGTATCCCAGAAGAAACTGCAGACACAAAAACTCATGATTTGGGCATAAATTCAGCATAACATAAATGCAAAGTAAAAGAATACTGGTTGTCTTTATCAGCTAACATTTATGTTCTCAAAGACACATCAAATGAGTTTCCTTAGGATCAAAATTCAAATCAGACTTTTGTATACCTTGTGCCATTCATTTTGATTCATTTTGCTGCTTTGAAAAAAAAATTTATAATAGCACCAAAAGCGTAAAGCACTTAGGGAAAAAAATCTAAAGAAAAATCTGAAAGACAGCTACATTGAAAACTTCAGAACATTGAAGAAATTAAAGATCTGAAAAATAGAGAAACCGCATTTATAAATCAGAAGACTTACTGTTGTTAAAATATCCTTTCCCCCTAGTTTGGACTTTTAATGCAATCTCAACCAAAAACCCGAGAAATTCTTTCATTGAAATTGACAACGGACTGCTAATTCTACATGGACCTATAACAACCAAAGCAACTTTGTTAAATAGCATTGGAGAACCTACATAACTTGATTTCAAGATTGACTACACAGCCAAAGTAATCAAGACAACATGACTCTGATGCAGACAGACTTAACGAGCCAGGAGCAGAATTAGAAAGGCCAGGGACAACAAGAATCACACATGCCTAGCCAAGTCTCTGTTGACGTTGAGGTATAGTTTCACTTCTCCGCTTAGATGGCACCACCTGCCTCCAGCCTGTCTTCCCGGCTCTGCTGGCCTTTCCAGTCCCTGGCCCGGGGTGAGGGCAGCGCAGTGCCGGCCGCGCTGCTCCCGTTAGGAACAAATGATTTCACGGCGTTTCTCAGTTACTGAGCACCTACTGCCGGCTGGCTCCACCTTTTCAACAAAGCCTCACAAAAGCACTGGAAGGCAGGCGCCCCTACCTCCTCGCCACTTGTAAGGAAAATGAGGCTCAGAGAGAAGAGTAATCCAGCTAGCAAGCAGCAGAGCTGGGATTTCCATTCAGGTCTGTAAGACTCAAAGTTCACGCTGATGTCAATGAGTATATATTACTGAATGTATTAATTTCCAGTCCAGGTCCTTGCCTCCCACAGAGATACATCGAAACGCTAGATGGAATCTAGTATTGTGTGTAAGTAGGACCAGAATTGTTTAACAGTGAGGGAATAAACACACATTCACATGCGAGTGTGGGCCGCAGCCCCACAGTGAGAAATACCCAACACCAACGAGCCAGAGTCGCCCGTAAGAGAAAGAAAAACGGAAACCCAGTACCTCTAGACGAGAGAACACATCCGTCTGAGAGCGAGAGAGCCCCTCTAGAGTCCCGACCCGTCCCAGGCGGAAAGAAAACGGTCACCCACCCTCCATCTCCTTTAAAAGGAAAGAGGCGGTGCCTCAATCGGAAGTACAACTGGGCTGGGGTCTGAGCATGCGCCCAGGTCCCGGATGGGAAGGGTGCACCTGGGAAGGCTGCAGAGCGAACTGACAGTTAAAGAGAGAGGGTTACATTGCCTTCCTACAAGAAGAACGACAGCTCACCTAAATTCTAACTGCCTAGTTACACCCTATCAATGCTAGTGTTTCTCTCAGAAGCGGACTTTCCGAGTCTAAACACTGTTAAATCTCTAGTTCCTTAGCTTCTGCACCAGAGGAGTCTCCACGTTCTATACCATCCTTTAGGACTGAGGATTCACTGTTGACTGAAGCAGCCTCATCGGCCACGGACTTTCTCTGATCCTTTGCTAGAATCTCCCTGCCTCTCCCTACACAGCTGTAGGTTGTCTTGCAGGGTCGAGGAAGGATTTGAAGTGCCTGAGAAATAACGGGCAGGATGCAGACTGGTGTGCAAAGCCTGGGGCAGAGGTTGGGGAGTTCGTGGTTTTGTTTGCTGTTTGGAACTGTGGTCACCTGGAGATTCCGGGATCCTTACAAAGGCTTTGCAATTCTCGATGTAGAGACAACCCTTTCTTTTATACTTCTGGCCATGCATGGCCTGTCTGATTATGCAGCCAGTCTGGGATGAGCAGCTATAGTTCTCTCTGTCTCTTGCAATCCTAAGTGTCTCTTCTCTGAATGGAGAATCAATGTGTTGAGTCCTAGGCCTACTAGCCTGGCCTTGCGTCAGCCATAGTGAAGGAGAACTGGCCTTGGTTAGGGGCCTATTTGAACATGGGCATTTCTCTGCTTTGTATGCACCCAGTGACCTTTCATAAAGACTCCAGCTCTGAAGCTCCACCCACCCCCATCCCCCGGGAATTCAGAATCAGCCTCCACTGAGAGTCCACCAAGTCTTACGTAAACTCTAGATAATGGTGTGTCAGTCTAGCTTCATTGAGTCTAATAACTGTAGCATTCTGGTACAGGATGTTGATAGTGGAGGAGGTTGTACCTTCTACTCAAAAAAATAAAGTCTATGGAGCAGGTGTTGTGTAGCAGTTGAAACTCCTTCTCGGAATGCCTACATCCCATAGCAGAATGCCAATTCAAGTCCCAGCTCTTCTGTTTCCCATCCAGCTTTCTGCTAGTGCATTCTGGGAGGCAGCAGATGATGGCTCAAGTACTTGGGTCCCTGCCACCCACATGGGAGACCCAGATGGAGGTATGGAGTTCCAGACTCCTGGCTTCAGCCTGGCCCAACCTTGGCTGTTGCAGGCATTTGAGGAATGAATTAGCAGATAGAAGATCTGTCTCTGTCTCTCTGTGTTGATGTGCCT
This sequence comes from Oryctolagus cuniculus, assembly GCF_964237555.1. NCBI lineage: Eukaryota > Metazoa > Chordata > Mammalia > Lagomorpha > Leporidae > Oryctolagus > Oryctolagus cuniculus. The sequence continues at coordinate 119,590,833 of NC_091435.1, read as the reverse complement.
TTCAAATAAATAAAAATAAATGAACATTCTTTTAAAAATAAAGTATTTTTAATACTAACATTTTCTAGATTTATGGTGGCATTTCCGAAAGTTCATGAGAAATGGAATTAAAAGATAAGTTCATTTTGGTACATTTTTAAAATCCATGCACAGAATTTTTATGTATTTCCATAACTTTTGAAGATCTCTTATCTATGTGAACTTTAATTTTTTTGTGCATGAAAATAAATTTACCTTTTAATTTCACTTTCCCTGAACTTTGTGAAATATATCCATATGTATCCTTAGTTTAAGAAAATGCCTGGACTTAGCTTGGGCTGCTTATTCTTAATTCTAAATGCCTTGAAATGGACTTCGATTGCCTGGGGTAGCATCAACTGGGCCAGTGGACTGTCTCCAGGGTTCTGAGATCTTTGGAGGGGAGGGAATCCTCATAGCTGAGCCACACTGTGCTAACATGGTGACTTACACTAACCATGTAGATGGAGTTAGTAGCAACATTTTCAGAAGTGGAAGTTTCTTGAAAAGGAAGTTGCTTGGCAGACAAAACTAACTGCCCACTCTACTGGCTTTCAAATTTACAATTGAGAAATAAAAATTCTTTTCTACATACAAAATTCTTTTTAAAAATTTTACTTCAATGTTCACTAGACAGAGAAAAACACTGGGCAAATCTTTGAAAGTACATCTAAGAAAACAAGTTCAATAACAAATAGGAAGTTAAATTGCTCTTCTTATTCTATTATTCACTGGGCTATGAGAGAGAGCTGATTATCACTTAACCTTTGAACACTAAATTAACCTCTATTTACAGCCTTTCAACTCTTCTTGTCCTGAAACCTAGAAACTTTATTTTGAATAAGTCAGTCACAGCAGTCTTGAAGGAGGGAAGGACTGTAAGGCAGAGTTCAGGGCACTGTGAATTCACAGCCAGAAACTTACCAGTTTCTCACTTATGAAGATGGCCAAATGAACCTTGCTACCATCAGGCCCCAAAAACTGCATGCCAAATTCACAAAGTAAAACTCCCCCAATGGTATTCAGTGAATAAAGGACATGCGAACGTGACTCTGACTTTTTTTTTAATTGCAGTAGAAATTTTTTGCTCATTTAGCCCATCTCATCAAAGTGAGGTACTTCCTCAGGGACTTAAACTGATTCTGCCATCTTCAACATAGTTTCCCAGTGTTGACATCCGATTAACAGACAAGGACGGACACCACGTGGGGGACGTTTATGGGCCAGGCAGGGAAGTTGCCTATATATATATATAGTTCAGATGGCTACAACACAACCACGTGGCTCCACAGAATGCAAGAGGAATTGGGCAATGCACTACCCAACAAAACAGCCACTTCCTGGCAGCCACACACTTTGGTACAGCTCCACATAGCTACTGCTTTCAATGTGACATTATTACAATCATATAATTTTGTGTCCTGTTTTTACATTAATATTGTAATAAATCCTTTCCTATTCATGTAATTTGCATAATAATTTTTAGTTGTCATGTCCTATAGTATTGATGAATCCCAACTTCTCAGACCATCCTTAAGTTGAACATTTATCTCTCTGGTTTTGAAGATTACAGTTGCCTTCTATAAACATCCCTTTGCTAAAACAATTTCCTCTGAATTACCAATCTATCTATCTAATAGGAAATGTTAATAATAGGGGAAGCTGGGTGTGTCCCACTGTGGCAAACGTATCATGCAAATATAATATGTTAATAACAAGAAGCTGGGTGTGGGGTATATGGGAACTCCCTGAACTACCTCACAATTTTAGTTTTGTGTATCCAAAACCATTCCAAAACAAAATGTTTGTGGAAAACATTTTTTGTTTTTGGTGCAATTGAGAGGACCTGGTTTCATGGCACGTTAGCATCACTGGGAGAGATGGGCAGACTCTGCAGGCCTACAGTCCTCCGGTCTTGGGCTCTGTTCTCTCTGCCCTCGCTGGACAGAACCGTGGAACTGGCTGTCTGAAGCGGAAGGCAAGCTCTTGTGAAGGAGGCGGTGAGAGGCCATTTGTTGCTCCCTCCATTTCTGTTGCGGCAGTGTGAGCTTCTCACTCTGGGCTCCTTTCTCTAGCAGAATCTTCCAGGTCCTCAGGACTCCCGGTCACAAGGCAGCTGCCTTCTCTCCCTGTAGGAGACTGGATTTGACTTCTCTCTTCACATCCGTCACTTACCAAGGACACCTCCCCTCACAGACAGAATTGCTCCTTAACTCTATAGTACGAAGGACCTCAGCCCTGGAAGGCCTGTTCTCACGACAGGTGCAGTCCCTGGCAGGTTGGTCAGGTGGCTCAGCACTGTCAACAAGAACACGGCTCAATTGCTCAGCTGCTGCTCTGACCTTCAGGCTGCTCTCCTCTCCTCAGCAGACCCACAGGTTTACTGAGGAGCAGACATCATCTCTGGCCAAAAAGGGCCCTTCACCTATGTGTCTTTTAATTGGAGAAGGACAGTCCCAGAAGCCCACAAGCTGGGGTCCCACTGGGGTCCCTTGGGGTCCCACTGGCAGCAACAGGTTCAAATGCCAAAGTGTGAGAAGCAAGATAGGCAGATGAGAACTGCCTGCACAGCAGAAAGCAATGGTGGGGGTGGGGGTGGGGGGTGATGGGGGCCGGAAGTGGTTGGAGGGCACAGAGTGAGTGACTCAGTGGCAAACACTGCCAGTCTTTCCCTGTGACATTTTCTGACTCTTTGACCTTTGCTTTGATTTGTTAAAGTTTTCATAAAAATAATTAACCCTCACTGTTGAGAATAAAGAAATAAGTGGTACTTTACAGGTAGGAAAGTCTTTGAGGGGCAATGTTAGTGCATTTTTCATCCTGTTTCTGTAGTTTCTGCATTTGGAGCAAGAACAAGGAAGTATGGAATTAAAACTGTCTCAGCAGCCATCTTAGCAACAGCAACATCTGTCTTAGGGAGTTTTTTTTTTGTTTTTGTTTTTTTGTTTTTTTTGTTTGTTTGTTTAATCTGGGCAGTCCCTGCAATGGGTTTCAGCGGGCTTGGGCGTGGGACTGTTGGGGGAAATGCAAACAGCATGCACTAGCTCCTGGACTCCCATGGGGTCTGAAGTACCAAAAGGACTAAACTGGAGGGTATTTGGGAATTATTCCTTGACAACCTGACAGGATAAGGGCCTGCTGTATGGAAATGGGATCATAGGTGAGAAGGCTTGGCCCCTGTTCTGCGCAGGACTTCAGTCAATGGGGAATTTCTTTGATGAGAAATGCCGGATGTGTGTAAAAACAAGCCCCCGGGAACCTTGGTAGCATGAAACAAAATTTATTATTTCTTAGGGCTCTGTATGTTCAGAGAAATCCACTGGGAGATCAACTGAACATGAAGAAGTCTCTGAACGCTCAAAATTGAGCCTTCCATTCACATGACTGGTGCCTCAGCTGGCATGGCAGGAGCACTGGGGAGCTGGCCAGGCTGCTCTCTCTCCAGTCTCTCCAAGGGGACAGCCTGGCCTCCCTCCCAGTGAAGTTGTGTCAGGGCAGTCATACTTTTCTTTCAAAAGCCACTATATATATATATATATATATATATATATATATGATACACACACACACACAGACACACACACAAATACCTTCCATTTGTTGGTTGCTGGGTCAGGCTGAAGCCAGGAGTCAGGACCTCCATCTGGGTCTCCCACATGGGTATTAGGAACTCAAGTACATAAGCCATCATCTGCTGCTTTCTCGGGTGCATTAACAGGGAAATGGTTCAGAAAAGGAGACAGCTTAACCTGCTGTGTCACCATGCCTGCTGCCAGTCACACTTGTCACGAAAGCACGCAGTAAAACAGCAAGGCTTCTTTCAACCTGGCCTTGGGAGTCATGGGGCATCTCTCTCACCATAGTCAACTGCTTAGAAAGGGCTTGCACAGAGTCCTTGTGGGTAGGAGCAACACAAAAGAGCTCAAGACTATTCCCTGGAATTATCTTTGGAGACCACTACCCCCAAGAAATAGTGACATCAGACAAAGAACTTAAAGAGCTTCACCTCCCTGGGTACCACTGTTTTTACTAACTGCAAAATAAGTGAAATTTTCAAAGATGTCTTTATTTATTTGGAAGTAAGGAAGAAAGAAAGGAAGGAAGGGAGGGAGAGAGGGTTAGAGGACAAAGAGAGAATCTTCCATCTGCTGGTTCTCTCCCCAGATGGTCACAACAGCCAGCACTGGGCCAGGATGAAGCGAGGAGCCAGGTGTTCCATCCGAGTTTCCTACATCAGAGGCAAAAACTCAAACACTTTGTCTATCATCTGCAGCTTTCCCATTGCATTAGCAGGAAGCTGGATCAGAAGTGGAGTAGCTGGGGCTCAAACTGGCACTCTGATATAGGATGTGGGCATAAGCTACAGCTTATCATGCTGAGCTGCAACATCTGCCACAAACTAAGTGAAATTCTAAAATTCAAATAAGCTTTTTAGGAGGCTTTGGGAGGGAAACAAACTAGGTGGCATTATCCATGAAAAGTGTGGGAAGAGAAGGCACAGCCAAAGCCTGAAGGGCCGTAGTCAGAAAGGGGAAGCAGTGGAGAAGCAGGTGGCGGCACGGACTCAGGGAAGCACTGGCCATATCTCCACCTCGGGACCTTCAGGGCCTGGCAAGATGGGCTGCCTACAGTTTAGTATATGGAGATGCAAGCTATTCTGCCTGGATATAAATGGGAGAGTTAAACATCAAGGACTTGGCAGTATCTGGACACACATAGTTCAGATCACATAAAACACACACACACACACACATACTTTTTATTTTAAATATATTTAGGCTCACAAAAATCACAACAAAACTTTTTATAAACATCAGTATATGCCACTTATTTTGATGGACTCCTCGAAGAGCTGGTCCCATATAACTGCAAGTGGGATAATCAGGAATCTGACAAAGTAGTAAAGAGCCTGGTGAGAGTCGGTCATTGGCTCACACAAAACCCAGGTGAGTTGCTTTAATTTAAAGGTTAAGTCTTAGTGGATTAAATGATGTAAGAACCCTGAAGATGGCAGGACAAGTGCACCATGTTTCCTGCAAGCATACTTCTCCCCTCTTAAAATTAATCCCTTCCAATCCCTCTATTCTGCAATAACTGCCCACCAAGCCCCAAGTAAAAGAACTTGATCCCTAACTCATGCTCAGAAATACATCATACATCAAAAGGCTTCCATAGCCTTGGCAACTCATGACTAGAGCCTAGGGAGATTACTGACGCCATAAACAAGAGTGTCAATTTGTTAAGTCAACAACAGCAGTCACTGTGTACTTACTTCTCATGTGGGATCTGTCCTTAATGTGCTGTCCAATGTGAAGTAATGCTATAGCTAGTAATGAAACAGTATTTTACACTTTGTGTTTCTGTGTGGGTGCAAACTGATGAAATCTTTATTTAATATATACTAAATCGATCTTCTGTATGTAAAGATAATTGAAAATAAATCTTGATGTGAATGGAATGGGAGAGGGAGCGGGAGATGGGAGGGGTGCGAGTGGGAGGGAAGTTATGGGGGGAGGGAAAGCCACTGTAATCCATAAACTGTACTTTGGAAATTTATATTTACTAAGTAAAAGTTAAAAAAAAGAAATACATCATATATATATATATATATATATATATAGGGAGAGAGAGCGAGCGAGCGAGCGAACTCAGTTCTGGCTGCTCTGCATCAGGAGGATGGTTGAGGGGAGGGAGTTGATGGGAATATGGTAATATCAAGAACATTTAGGGTGGAGCCTAGAAAGATTAAGGAGGGTGAAAAGCAGAGTTTTCAGGAAAGGACTAAAAGCCCAAAACACCAATGCCAAGTGAAGCAGAAAAACTCTGACCCACTTGATCCAGTCCCAGAACTGTATACCTGGGGCCGGTGTTGTGATACAGTGGGTTAAGATGCTGCCTGCAACCCTGGCATCCCCTATGAGTGCTCATTTGAGTTTCAGCTGATCCACTTCCAATCCAGCAGCTCCCTGCTAACCTGCCTGGGAAGGTAGCAGTAGATGACCCAAGTGCTTGGGTCACTGCTACTCACATGGGAGATCTAGAAGAAATTCCAGGCTCCTGGTTTTAGCATGGCCCTGCCCATACAGTTGTAGTCATTTAGGGAGTGAATCAGCAGATGGAAGATCTCTAACTCTGCCCTTCAAATAAATAAATCTTCAAACAAAAACCGAACTGTATACCTTAAGCCCCCTCTCCCTTTCACAGAGCAGGGATAGCAGATTCAGGAATGATCCTCTGTAATCATTCCCCACTCTGTAGGAGGATACACTCCTATATGCTGCAACAAGACATGCAGCTCCCTCTGGTGAGAAGGCATTTCCCTACCTCTTGACACTGGACTGGGCATGGGATTTCTGGCCAGCAGCTGTCTCCAGCAGCTACTTTTTTTCCCCCACCCCCCACATAAGAATGGTGTGTTCCAGAAAGGAGCTGCCCTTCAGCCTAAGTCCTGGAATGAAGCAACACTTGGCACAGGGTTACAGCCAACTGCTGGCAACCAGTTGAGAAAAAAAGAATGAAGACAGAGTGAGTGCAAACATGGTTGTTGTCAACTTTTGAGAGTTGGGAGTTACTCCAGTATAATCTGGCAAAAGCTAACTGATATGCTAGGGGTCATATACTCAATACTTAGAGAGAAGCAAAGTAAAATAGCAAGGCAAGACATGTTAAGATCACAGAGATGGCAGGGCTGTGCAGACAAGCCAGAATCATCCTAGGGATAAGCTCTAGTATTAAACTTTGCACATGCATCAAAATTAAAAAGCTGTTGATGTGATTAAACATCAGAGGTCACAATTTTAGTAACACAGCTAATATGTACAACCTGCAAGCTTTAGAGTGTTAAACACATGTAGTTAAAAAGTATAAGGATGCAATCTGCAATCTCTTAATATTTTTTATAATAATTTAACTTTCGAGAAATCTTTTATCTATAAGTCATTAGTTCACAAGAAAAAAAATCAGAAATTTGGCAATCCTTCACATTTTACATATGGGTTTTCAGTCTCATTATTTAAAAGTTGTCTTTACAATAGGTCTGCTCTGATTTCATCATCATTTAAAAAATCATCTATTATTTTTCACTTTATGTTTCTGTGTGGGAGCAAACTGTTGAAATCCCTACTTAATGTATACTAAGCTGATCTTCTGTATATTAAGATAATCGAAAATGAATCTTGATGTGAATGGAAGGGGAGAGGGAGTGGGAAAGGGGAGGGTTGTGGGTGGGAGGGACGGTATGGGGGGAAGCCATTGTAATCCATAAGTCGTACTTTGGAAATTTATATGCATTAAATAAAAGTTTAAAAAAAAAAAGTTGTCTTTAGTTATTTGATATGCAGACAGTGAGAAAGCAAGATAAAGAGCTCCCATCCACTGGTTCATTTATGAAATGCTGACAATGGCCAGGGCTAAGCTGGGCCAAAGCCAAAAGTAAAGAATCTAATCCAGGGGCTGGCGCCGTGGCAAAGCAGTTTAACGCCCTGGCCTGAAGCACCGGCATCCTATATGGGTGCTGGTTCAGGACCCGGCTGCTCCTCTTCTGATCCAGCTCTCTTCTATGAAAGAGAACTGTACACTGGCCCCAGGTGTACAGTTCTGATCCAGCTCTCTTCTATGAAAGAGAACTGTACACCGGCCCCAGGTGTACAGTTCTGAGACTGGATCAAGTGGGTCAGAGTTTTTCTGCTTCACTTGGCATTGGTGTTTTGGGCTTTTAGTCCTTTCCTGAAAACTCTGCTTTTCACCCTCCTTTCTCTTCTGAGAAAGCAGTAGAAGATGCCCCAAGACCTTGGGCCCCTGAACCCATGTGGGAGACCCGGAGGAAACTCCTGGCTTCAGATCGGCACAGCTCCGGCTGTTGCGGCCAACTGGGGAGTGAACAAGCGGATGGAAGATCCCCGCCCCCCACCTCTCCTTTCTCTGAGTAACTCTGACTTACAAATAAATAAATACATCTTAAAAAAAAGAACCTAATCCAGGTTTCCCATGTGGGTGGCAGAAACCCAATTACTTGAGTCATCAACACTACCTCCCGGTGTCTGCATTAGCAGAAAATTGCAGGCAGGAACAGAAGCAGGTATTGAACCCAGGCAGTCTGATATGAGACACAGGTGTTATCTTAATCACTAGGATAAACACCTACCCCATTATTGTTTTAAAAATTCTAAAAGTCCTTTGAGTTAGCTTCCAAAACATCAACGTAATCTTCTGCAAAACCTATCGAATCTAATCATACCAAAAAAAAAAAAAAAAAGAACCACAACTATCTGTCTTAAAGGAAGTGACTCCTGGGGCTAGTGCTGTGAACAGTGGCTAAGCTGCTCACTCCACTGACACCATCAAACGGAGTTTCAGTTTCCTGGCTTCCACCTGGCCCAGTCCAGCTGCTGTGGCCATTTGGGGGAATGAACCAGTGGATAGAAGATCTCTTTCTTTATGTCTCTCCCCGTCTCTATAGCTCTGCTTTTAAAAAATGAATCTTTAAAAAAAAGTTAATTCCCACAGAGCTAGGAATTAGCAAAGACACAGATTAATTTCACAGAATATTTAATTGATTTTATTGTAACTGGATCAGGTCTGGTTCCAGAGAAACAGAAATAACCAGTTATAGAGAATCATACATTATAGTAGTTTTAATTGTAGTTAGATTTCTCCTATAGGAGAATCATGAAACTCTGAATCAATTTCAAGATCTGACTACCTATTTTCAAGATTTGATCTTTGTCATCCTGTAATCAGAAAAAATGAATCACTTGTCCCATAACAACTCTAATAGAAAACTGCATAATCCTACAAGTATGAGAGCAACATGAACTCCTCTTTCACTAGCCAGTTGCTGGCCAACAAAAGATACTTCACCACTTTTATAAGAAATGTCCTTCTATGAAAACACATGATATTGGGGGCCAGTGCTGTGGCACGGTGGGCAAAGCCTCCACCTGTGGCACTGGCATCCCATATGGATGCTGCTCCTCTTCCAATCCAGCTTCCTGCTGTGGCTTTGGAAAGCAATGGAAGATGGTCCCTGCACCCATGTGAGAAACCCAGAAGAAGCCCCTGGCTCCTGGCTTCCGATTGGCCCAGCTTCAGCAGTTGCAGGCATTTGGGCAGTGAACCAGCAGATGGAAGACCTCTCTCTCTCTCTTCCTCTGTCAGCAACTATGTTGTTCAAATAAATAAATAAATCTTTTTAAAAAAATCACACACATGAGATCTGAATCAGAGTTAGACTCCACACATTAGGGCTTTCATTTTGATGAGAAACTAACAACAGCTTTTCTCTTTTTTTTTCTTCTTTATTCACAAACTATTAATGAGAAAATACATGGGGACAGATTAACAGTGCAACTTGAATCTTCACTCTTCTTGGAATTCCAATGCTGGGATGACACTCTTCATAATACTGTGGGCATTATTTTCTCTCCCTTCTTTTTTGCCCAGAGTCCTTTCCAAAAGGAAACACACTGACTGGCATTCTACATTATTCCTAATTTCCAGGCAGAAAAATGAGACAGAAGAAATGACATCTAAAAACACTGGGGACTATATTTTTTTAAAAAAAAGACAATAATTCAAGTTTTCTTGATTTAATCATTCTCTATATTACCACAGTAAAATATATTACAAATTCCAAGAGATTATTGATATGCAATAATAACCTATGACTTCACATTGATGAGGCTATTGATAACAAACTGACCAGTGAAGTAACTAGAACAAAGTTCAAATGTAAAAAAAGAATCATTGTTCTATTTTTACAATATAGAAATCACCATAGCATGTAAACACACACAAAGTAATAAATAATAATTTATAACTCTAAAATACTGCAATATTTGGAAGTACCTTATGAATGACCAAAAACATGAAATTTTGTTCAGTATAACTTCAGGGAAGTTTCTCACACAGAAACACAGATTTTTGTAAATTGGAAATCCATGTAAGAGACACATGAAACCCTTAAGTGACTGGATTGTTCAATAAACAGAACTCTACACTGCTTTCTTATAAAGGCCTAATGAGTTTAGAATTTGGTGAAATCTTTAAGAAAGTCTAATCTATAGAATGATGTGTTTAAATTGTTTGGTCCTAGTTTAAAAAAAAAAGCAAATTCCTTTGTAAGATAAATTTATTCATCTGAATATTACCTTTAAAGGGCCTGACTTGATTTATATCCAAATAAATCACAGCAATGTGTGACTTCCAGTCTCCAGTCTATGGGTTCTCCATGACTTTTGATTCAGTGTAAGCCAACACACTGACCTTCCTATGAGTTTCCCATAGTACCAGCTTCAGCGCTTGGCACAGTTTCCTGTCCTCTAGGTTTCTGATGGAGTGTGAAGTTAGTAATGGCATGTGGTATTTCTGAGCATAACCTGCCAAAAGGTGATGATTTCCTTAGAAGAAAAGCCATGTGCTGCAATCACACGTCTAAGCTGACAGACATCCAAATGGATTCTATATAAAAAGAAAAGGTTTATGTCTTCTGGAAAATGAATGTCCACCTTTAACAAATTCAAACAGATCCCAACATAAACATCTTCAAACTTGATAGGTTTTACGTGACCCATCATGTCATAGATCCTTGGTACCAAATCTTTGGACATTATATAGCCCAACCCACTGCAATATGGAGGGAATACTTTGAAAGGATATTCCTGGTATGAAATATGGGTCTTTTGGTAAAATCCTCTGTAGGAATAGTTCTCAATTAAAGGATAACCTGTGAAAAACTCCTCTGGATTGTTTAAGTTTAAAAGATACTTCACTAAATTGCCAGTATTGATGAAAACATCAGTATCTGTCTTCATGATGTACTTGGCATTGGGACAAAACTCAGTGACCCACCTGAATGCCATAATGGTTTTCAAGGTCAGGTTATTATAGGTGTCTAAAAAATCTTGTCGTATTATGTCACCATAAAGAAGGTGTTCATCCTCCAAAGACAATGCTAACATTTTGTCTTCCTTTTCAGCCTGTTGGCCCAATAAGAAAAATGTAAGAACCTCATATCCCCACCAAGACTTTTTTTCACCCCAAGTAACTCTAATGGCCTGTCTGGCTTTCACATCTGAGGGATGAGAAGTCACCAGGATGACCAGAAATGGGTTTTGATGAGAGCAGTTTGAATGCTCCCGGAGAGTGAAGCGGAAGTTCTGTCTGTAAATTGGCTCGTACTCATAGAAGTACATCAAGTTTACACGTTCAATCACATTGTACTGAGGTAGGCTGAGGTACCACATCACCAGGAAACTCAGGAGTGACAGCAGCAGGAGACTCCATTTGAGGGATCTCAGTGACATCCTACTTGGAAGGGCAGTCAAGAGAGCCAGGTCCATCCACAGTAGCTCAAAAACACGTAAGCTGTGGGTTCTGGAGGATTTATTAGAGATCAGGTTAATGTTCTATAACTTCAAACACATTTTTCAAATAACACTTCATTTATCTGCCCTAGGACAAAGAACAGAACGAAAGTTCTAAAGAAAAACCAAAAATTCTGTCCTGAATCTCATTTAACAAGCCAATGGATATCAACAACCAAAAATATATTTTAGCTTTTCACATCTAGATTAAGGTTGAAACATGTCCTTTATGTTGGGAAAACCAATCCTTTGTTCTAAACAAATAACAACTTATTACCAACTATGATTTTTGTCCCAGCTGCCTGGAAGGACAGAAAGGGATAAGGGATGTATAATTGTGAGTTAAATCATAAATCTACCATAAAACAAACAAAAACGTTCTCTTCTTTACCATGATGAAAAAACAAATAAAAGATTTTGGGCCAGCATAATGGTGCAAATTTATAGGATAAGCAATGGCCCGCGACACTGGTATCCCATATAAGCACTGGTTTGAATCTTAGCTATTCCACTTCCAATCCAGCAGCTCCCTGCTAACATACTTGGGAAAGCAGTAGAAGATGGCCCAAGTGCTTGATCCTCTGTCACCCACATGGGAGACCCAGATGGAGTTCCAGGCTCCTGGTTTTGGCCTGGTCTGGCCCAGGATATTGTGGCCATTTGGGGAGCAAACCTGTAGATGGAAGATCTCTATCTCTATCTCTGAAACTACCTTTCAAATAAATAAATACATTTTTATTTTTTATTATAATTTTTTTAATGTATTTGACAGATAGAGTTAAACAGTGAGAGAGGGACAGAGAGAATGGACTTCCCTCTGTTGACTCATTCCCCAAATGGCCACTACGGCTGCAGCTGCGCCAATCTGAAGCCAGGAGCCAGGTGCTTCTTCCTGGTCTCCCACGCAGGTGCAGGGGCCCAAGCACCTGGGCCATCCTCCACTGCCTTCCCGGGCCACAACAGAGGAGCAGCTAGGACTAGAACCCAGCGCCCATATGGGATGCCAATGCCGCAGGTGGAGGATTAACCAAGTGAGCCATGGAGCTGGCCCCAATAAATACATTTTTCTTAAAAAAAAAAAAAAAAAAAGTGAAAATGGCCAGCATTGTAGCATAGTGGGTAAAGCTACCACCTGTGACACTGGCATCTCATATGGTGCTAGCTTGTGCCTTGGCTGCCCCACTTCCAAGCCTGCTCCCTGCTAATGGCCTAGCAAAGCAGTGGAGGATAGCCCAAGTACTTGGGCCTTGGCACCCACATGGGAGATCCGAATGAAGCTCCTGGCTTCAGCATGGCTCTGCCTTGGCCGTTGTGGCCACTTGGTGAGTAAACCAGCAGACGGATATCACTAATAGCAGGTTCCAAAAACCCAAGAGTCTTTTTCAGCTATGTGATTTGATACGGATTCTAGAAAATCAAAGAAAACCTCTATAGCAATAATTATTCACAGTGGCTGGTGATGGTGGGTAAGATGAAACTGGAGATTCTACCTGAGAGAGTCTTTCAGAGACAAACAGGACAACCACCTCTTAAGACTAGGAAATGACTTTTATTTGCCCCAAACACCCGAAGTCACAATTTTGCCTCTTTGGCTGAATCCAAGCTCAGTCTGGACAGTAATCACTTAATTAAAGTTGTGCCTTTAGCACTGGGATTTGTTCCCTAGACCAGTCTATTCAGTAACCATATATCAGATTGGATCACAGATAGAATCTCCCAGGACACTTGCTTTTCACAAAACCTTCAGCTGAGACAAGGAAATAGAGCTTTGTACAATGAGCATTCAGACATGATGACAACTGAAGCATCAGCTCTGCTCCAGTTACGAAGGCAGAGGTTTACAATTCAGAATCCCCCAGGGCTTTCCTGGCACCATGAGCACTGGTCTCGATCTAAAGACATTCATGCATAAGTGGTTACTGGACATCTTCTACAACCACAGAGGCGATAAGGACTTAGAGGCAGAAGGAGAAGTAAAGCCCAAGGCAACGTGTAAACATGGCACAGGGAGACCAGAATGAAGTTCTTGGCTTCTGGCTTCAGCCTGGCCCAGTCCTGTTGCAGGCATTTGGAGAATGAACCAACAGATGGAAGATATGCCTCCCTTGAAATCTCTCTCTCTCTTTTACATAAATAAATAAATAAATAAGAGTATGAGGAGGGATATGCTGAGGGGCTTCTGAAAGGTACCTCTCATCTAAAGTCATCTGGGGCACTGGCTCCTGGGAATCTAGAATTCACTGTGGAGGGTGAAGGTTAATGTCCTATAGGAACGTGGGTTCACCAAGGGATTGACCCTGGGTTAACATTAGGGTTAATATGTATTGATCTGTATTGATGGTCCTCTCGACCACTTAATGTTGTATGATTGCTCAGAATTTCTCTATAGACAAACCCCTCCACATGCAAAAGATGAGTGGCCTTTCTCCCAGTCTTGGTTGAGATCAGCTTTAAATTACATCCATCAATTTTCACTAGGGTCCAGAGACCACCCCCTCATTTCCTCTCTTCTATGAAATCCTCTCAGTACTTGGTTAATGACACTCTTAGGATCACTGGCTGCTATTCTCACTCTGACTTTCATACTACTGTGTCTAAGCATTTATAGGAGTTGATAATGGAACAAACCAAGGCCTTTACCAACCAGGCAGTCAACCAAATGCTGCTACAGAGATATACTCTGCTCCCCACCCAGGAGACAGTGGCTTGAGACATCGTCCCATGCCAACAGAGAGTAACTCGTTGTCTCCATGTCAGCAGGAAGTAGCTCTAAAGACAGATCATCATCCCTCTACCCCTCCTGTACTTTTGAGACTAATGTAATCCCATACAACTGCTGCTTTATAAAAAACAAAAGGGGGAAATGTTAGTAAAATGGCACAGTCTTGTCTATGGCGTCATCTACACCCCTGACACCATCCTAGGCTCTAACCCCTGCCACCATTGCTGGAAGCCAGGTGACCACATGGCCCATCCACCAGTGTCAGCTACACCCCCATCCTAATGGGATTCGCTGCTCCTACTTCCCTGCCCACCCTCCAGCAAATGTTTAACAGGACCTGTTCTTGAACACGTGGCTCTGTTGCTCTCCCTCTCTTGATCTTTTTCTCTTTCTCTCCCTCTCTCTCTCTTGATCTCTCTCTATGCTCTCCTTCTCCCTTTTTTCCTTCTTTGCCCCTTCCCTCTGGTCTGTTGGGTTTCCCACAATAAACTTTTTCCCTTAAAAAATAAAATAAAAACGGCAATATCTCAATACTCCTTGTTTTTTCCCATCTAGGCACATCTTATCTACTTCTGGTCACAATAGTCTTTTCTATTTTGAGTGCTTTCCATATTTTTTTTTTTTTTTTTTTGGATAGGAAGAGTTAGATAGTGAGACAGAGAGAGGCAGAGAGAAAGGTCTTCCTTTTTCCGTTGGTTCACCCCCCAAATGGCAGCTATGGTTGACACACTGCAGCCGGTGCGCTGCACCGATATGAAACCGGGAGCCAGATGCTTCCCCCTGGTCTCCTATGTGGGTGCAGGGCCCAAGTACTTGGGCCATCCTCCACTGCCTTCCTGGGCCACAGCACAGAGCTGGACTGGAAAAGGAGCAACCGGGACAGAATCCGGCGCCCCGACCAGGACTAGAACCTGGGGTGCCAGAGCCACAGGATTAGCCAAGTGAGCTGTGGCACCAGCCTTTCCATATCTTTTTCAATTAATATTTACTTATTTGGGGAGAGCGCCCATCCTCTTATTCACCATCCCCAAATGCCTGCAATGTCTAGATTCACAGCTGAAACTGGGAGCTGGGGACACAGTCCAGGTCTCCCATCTGAGTGGCAGGAAACCAGATGCTTGAGCCATCACTGCTCCTTTCAGGGGTTGCATTAGCAGGAAGTCAGAATCAGGAGCAGAAGTTAGGTACTGAATCCACGTGTCCTGATGTGTGACATGGGTATCTTTTTTAAAAAATATATTTATTTATTTATTTATTTGAGAGACAGTTACAGACAGAGAGGGAGAGAGAGAAAAGTCATCCATCCACTGGTTCACTCCCCAAATAGCCACAACAGCCGGAGCTGCGCAGATCTGAAGCTGGGAGTTAGGAGCTTTTACTGGGTCTCCCAGGTGGGTGCAAGGGCCCAGGCATGTGGGCCATCTTCCACTGCTTTCCCAGGCCATAGCAGAGACCTGAATCAGAAGAGGTGCAGCTGGGACACAAACCAGCACCCATAAGGTATGCCAGTGCCACAGTGCCAGCCCCTGGGACACAGGTTTCTTAACCGGTGTCTTAACTACAAATGCCTGCCCTACATTCTGTATTTTAAGTCACACAATACAATGTGATAATTTAGCAAACTCTCTAAAGTCCAGTTCCAGGGGTGTGTGTGTATATGTGTGTGTGTGTGTGTGTATATGTCTTACTTCTCCATTTATATTCTATATCCTTATTAGCAAAGACAACTTTTTCTCCCAAGAGTCAAAGTGTAAGACAGAAGGAGGCTGCAGCAAGAGTGAGATTAACACTGAAGTTTGACTTGCTCTTTTTATCACCTACTGCCTCCTAGGGTGACCATTAACAGAAAACTAGTCCAGAAATGGAGTCAAGACTCAAACATGGCATCTGATGTAGAATGTGGGTGTACGAAGCTGTGAGTTAACTACTGAGACATAAGCCTACACCTCTAAATTGATTTCATTTTCAAAAGGGATTATCTTAAATAATCTTGATGACTCCTTACTATTTGACAAAAAGAACATTTCAAAGCTGTAAATTAATTTCTGTTTCTTACCCTCTTGATTTATTTCTTCTGAGTGAAAGACTTTCGATTTCACCAGCTGAACATTCAGCAGTATGTAGTTGCCAAAAATACTGCTTGCTATGTCTGAAACACATATAAGAAACTTAACAGCATTTACTCAGTGGTCAGGGAATTTATGTTCCAAGAGGGGAATGGAAAAGACTCTTCACTCTTCACTGATTTCTGAACTAAGAATATATGTTGAAATAAATGCTAAAAATACAAGGCTTGTCCACCAAAGTTCATGGCTTCATTATGGAAAGAGAACACTTGATCTTCAAAATCAGTACAGACTCAAAACTCAAATCACGTATCTAAGTTCTCTCATCAACTGGTATCTTATGTCACCCAACTACAGTTTTGCTTCCCTTGATAAAAAAAACTCAGAGGTGACTAAGAGAAGAGAAATGGGAAAGAGCTAAAAGACATTCTGCCAGAATCTTAATTCTCTCTTCTATACACACATTCCCAGAAGACAACTCTAAAGGGGGAATGCCAATTACCACTCCCCAGCCCACTCTTCCCCTCCCAACCTGTCTCCACTCATGAATATGAAAGACACACTCAAACTGTGAAGCATTCTGCCACAGTCAAGTCTGCCTGTACCCTGTTTGTTGTTGTTTTGCTTTTTACTGGTCAAGTTGGTCAAGTTTTAAAACCAGAGTAGGACATGACAAATGGGGAGGCAGTGTATTAGCACATTATCACTCCCTATGCCAAAAAGTAATCACTATGGATTAGATTCAAAGATGGGAGGAAAACAAACCTGTAAAAACATGAAAATGCAGATGTACATTTTGATAATCTTGAAGTGAAGAAGACCTTTCAATTACTCTATTCTAAGTTAGTAATCCAGAAATCATAAAGGAAATTCTGATCAAATAAATATTTCAGAAAATTAGTGAACAAGGTTGAAAAAGCACAAAAAATGCATGAACAAGGTTAGTATCTTAAAAAACCACCCCCCAAATGGCCGCTACGGCCAGCGCTGCGCCGATCCAAAGCCAGGAGCCAGGTGCTTCCTCCTGGTCTCCCATGCGGGTGCAGGGGCCCAAGCACTTGGGCCATCCTCCACTACCTTCCCGGTCCACAGCAGAGAACTGGACTGGAAGAGGAACAACTGGGACTAGAACCCGGCACCCATATGGGATGCCTGCGCTGCAGGTGGAGTATTAACCAAGTAAGCCACGGCGCCTGCCCCTCTCAAAGATTTTAAAAGTCATTCCTTACTGTACTGAGATAGTATTTACTGAAGTAACAGAGAATAATAACTAATAGAGGGGCCGGCGCCGTGGCTCACTTGGTTAATCATCCGCCTGTGGCGCCAGCATCCCAAATGGGTGCCGGGTTCTAGTCCCAGTTGCTCCTCTTCCAGTCCAGCTCTCTGCTGTGGCCCGGGAGGGCAGTGGAGGATGGCCCAAGTGCTTGGGCCCCTGTACCCGCATGGAAGACCAGGAGGAAGCACCTGGCTCCTGGCTCCTGGCTTTGGATCAGCGCAGCGCCGGCCATAGCAGCAATTTGGGGGATGAACCAATGGAAGGAAGACCTTTCTCTTTCTCTCTCTCTCTCTCACTGTATAACTCTGTCAAATAAATAAAAAATATCTTTTAGAAATATAATAATGCTAGGCCGGCGCCGCAGCTCAATAGGCTAATCCTCCACCTAGCGGTGCCGGCACACCGGGTTCTAGTCCTGGTCGGGGCGCCGGATTCTGTCCCGGTTGCCCCTCTTCCAGGCCAGCTCTCTGCTGTGGCCCGAGAGTGCAGTGGAGGATGGCCCAAGTGCTTGGGCCCTGCACCCCATGGGAGACCAGGAGAAGTACCTGGCTCCTGCCTTCGGATCAGCGTGGTGCGCTGGCCTCAGCGTGCCAGCCGTGGCGGCCATTGGAGGGTGAACCAACGGCAAAAGGAAGACCTTTCTCTCTGTCTCTCTCTCTCTCACTATCCACTCTGCCTGTCAAAAAAAAAAAAAAAAAAAAAAAAGAAAGAAATATAATAATGCTAATATAAATTAAACAGGATTTATATTAGATACCAATCATGGCATATATACATACATAAATCTAATTGTTAATAAAATGTTTACAACAAATGTTATTACTTTGTTCTCCCATAATCCCATGTAAGTGAGCTGTTTTTACTGCACATAATTTATAGGTGAATTTTAGAGATTTTAAATGAAATAACGACACTTTCAGACTAAGCCTTACAGAGTCCATAAACTTTTCCTGAAAGAAGTCTCAAAGAATATATTTTAATATGAAGAAAAATGAGCTAAGAGGAATTGAAGGAGATGCAAAAAGCAACAAATAAATAGTAATAAAGATAAAAGAACAAGAATAAAAATTTTTCTATATGGTAAAAGAGCAAAACTGAAATACAAGGCACATTAAAAAGTTTATGGAAAATGGAATTATAAGATAAGTGTACTTCAGTGTAAACGCTATTTGAAATCCATGCAGTCTTTTTAATAACACATTTTCCATGAACGTTTTGATGACCCCTTGTATGCACAGATTTCAAAAACTTTTTGCACCAAAATAAGCCTAGGTTTTAATTCCATTGTCCACAGATTTTTTGAAGTGTCTCTGTACTAGGTAAAAATGACATAGTAGCTACAACAAGATGCTTCAGAGGAAAATTAAAATATGTTACCCTTCTTAGTTCAAAAAGAACAAGGAGATACTGATAAATCTTAACATTTTCCAAAAAATCATTTAAAAATATCTATTACCCTTTAGAGTGACCATTGAAGAAACAGATATTGAACAATACCTTCCAAACTGACAGCCTGGGAATTAAAGAAAAAAAGCAAGTGAGGTGTTCAATAGAAGGTAGGAAAAAAAGAGGGTGGGTGCGGAGAAGCAGAAAATGCATGGGAGACAAGACAAAAAATACGATGGCAGAAATAAATCTAAATATATCATGAATTAGAGTATATAACTCACCTACTCAAATGCAGAGCTTCGGATACTTGCTTAAAATTCTACCATACACTGCTTATAAGATACACACCTAAAACAAAATAACCCAAAACTTTTAAAAATCAGGAACAGTAGAAACATACTAAAAGAATGTAAATCAAAAGAAGATGTTATAGTTAATTATTAACATTACACATAAATGAACAGCATTTAAAGGGGATGAAGGAGAATTTTGTTACTAATAAAAGGAAGCATACAACACAATTTAATAATCATAAAGCTAAAACCATAAAAGCATAGCATCAAAATATATAAAGCAAAAATGTGAAAGGTGTATGTATGAATGTTAAAAATCTTTAATTCTGGGGCCGGCACCATGGTTCACTTGGTTAATCCTCCACCTGCAGCACTGGCATCCCATACGGGTGCTGGTTCTAGTCCTGGCTACTCCTCTTCCAGTCCAGCTCTCTGCTGTGGCCCGGGAGGGCAGTGCTTGGGCCCCTGCACCCACATGGGAGACCAAGAAGAAGCACCTGGCTCCTGGCTTCGGATCAGCACAGTTCTGGCTGTGGTGGCCATTTGGGGGGTAAAGCAACAGAAGGAAGTCCTTTCTGTCTCTCTCTCGCTGTCTATAACTCTACCTGTCAAATAAATAAAAAAAAAATAAATCTTTAATTCTAATTGAAGACCCTCAAAAAGATTTTTTTAAAGATTTATTTATTTATTTGAAAGTCAGAGTTACACAGAGAGAGGTGAGGCACAGAGAGAGAGAGAGAGAGAGAGAGAGAGAGGCCTTCCATCCGATGGTTCACTCCCCAATTGGCCGCAACGGCCGGAGCTGTGCCGATCCGAAGCCAGGAGCTTCTTCCGGGTCTCCCACGCAGGTGCAGGGGCCCAAGGACTTGGGCCATCTTCGACTGCTTTCTCATAGTAGAGAGCTGGATCAGAAGAGGAGCAGCCAGGACTAGAACTGGCACCCATATGGGATGCCAGCATTTCAGGCCAGGGTGTTAACCCACTGCGCCACAGAGCTGGCCCCAAAAGATTTTTTTATTTTATTTATTTGAAAGACAGATTTACAGAAAGAGGTAGAGACAGAGAGAGAGGTTTTCCATCCACTGGTTCACTCCCCAGATGGCCATAATGGCCAGAGCTGTGCTGATCAGAAGCCAGGAACCAGGAGCTTCTTCTGGGTCTCTCATGTGGGTGCAGGGGCCCAAGGACTTTGGCCATCTTCTACTGCTTTCCCAGGCCATATAAGAGAGCTGGATTGGAAGTGGAGCAGCTGGGTCTCATACTGGCACCCATATGGGATGCAGGTACTGCAGGCAGCGGCTGTACCCACTATGCCACAGCACCGGCCCCTATTTATTTATTTATTTAAATGGCAGAGTTACAGAGAGAAGTAGAAATATATCTTCCATCTACTGATTCACTCCCCAAATGGCCAGGACTGTATCATTCAAAGTAGGAGCCCAGAATTCAACTGGGTCACACACGGGGGTGTCAGGGGCCAAATAGCTGGGCCCTCTTACACTGCCTTCCCAGGCACACCAGCAGGGAGCTGGATCAGAAGCAAAGCAGCTGGGACTCAAACTGAAGCACATCATTCATATGGGATGCTGGCAGCACAGGAGGCATCTCAGAGGCACCACAGAGTTAGTGCTGCAAATGGAGCATCTAAGAAAAAAAAAGGTTTATTTATTATTTATTTGAAAGGTAGAGTTACAGAGACGCAGAGAGAGAGAGAGAGAGAGAGAGTGAGTCTTCCATCCACTGGTTCACTACCCAGATGGCTGCAATGGCCGGAGCTGTGCTGATCCGAATCCAGGAGCCAGGCGCTTCTTCTAGGTCGCTCAAGGACTTGGGCCATCTTCCACTGCTTTCCCAGGCCAAAGCAGAGAGCTGGATCGGAAGTGGAGCAGACAAGACTCAAACCGGCGCCCATATGGGATGCTGGCACTACAGGCAGCGGCAATACCCACTACGCCACAGCACCGGCCCCTAATGGAGCATTTTTAATTCATCTCTCAAAGTGTAATGAAACTCATGTTGAAGACTAGTCTCTAATGTACTAGTGTTGAGAGGTGGTAGAACATTTAAAAGAAAATCAGGTCACTGGGGCTCTACACTCACAAAAGTATTAACATATTTCCCACCAGAGTGAATTAGTTATCAAAAGAGTAAGCTGTTACAAGCCTGGCACCTCCCCTCCATCTCTCCTCCACACTCGTTCCTCTCACGTGTGCCCATTTCCCTTTCTGCTTTTCCGCCACCCATGGAACAGTGCACACCCCTGACCAGAAGCCAAGCAGAGGGGCCGGCTCCGTGGTGCAGTAGGTTAATCTTCCACCTGTGGCTCCTGGTTTTGGATCGGCACAGCTCTGGACATTGTGGCCGTCTGGGGAGTGAGCCAATGGAACGAAGAACTTTCTCTCTGTCTTTTTCTCTCACTGTTTGTAACTCTGCCTCTCAAATAAATAGATGAAATCTTAAAAAAAAAAAGCCAAGCAGATAAAGCACAACGTTCTTGGACTTCCAACACTGTGAGCCAAAAGAAACCTCTTCTTGATAATTTTTCCCGCTTTGTGTATTTTGTTACAGCAACTGTAAATGGACTAAAATGCTAAGTAAATGATACATCAAGCAGACAAAAAATAGAGATATGAATATTTCAAAGAGTATTATGAGTAATCCTGATCTAACAGTAATATTTTGCACCGTCCATCCTATAAAAAGTTAAGAACATAGTCGGTCCTCCATATCTATAAGTTCTGCATCTGTGGATTCAACACATCACAACAGAAAATTATTTTAAAAAATTACATCAACCCTGAATATCTACATTTTTTGTTCTCTCCCCTAAGTAATGCAGGTAACAACTACAGAAATATCACTTACATTGTACTGGTATTAAAAGTGACCTTGGGGTGATTTCAAAGTATCAGAGTATTCCTTGCTCATGCATCAGAATAAGTATTAAAATGTCTACACTATTAAAAGCAATCTATATATTCAATGTAATCCCTATCAAAATATCCATGACATTCTTTACAGAATTAGAAAAAGCAATTCTAAAATGCATATGGAATCACAAAATCTCTGAATAGTCAAGACTATCCTGCACAAGAAAAATCAAGCTGCAGGCATCACAATACCTAACAACAAAGCTACAGTGATTAAAACAGCAGTGCACTGGCATAAAAAAATGGTATGTATATCAATGGAACAGAATAGAGAGCCCAGAAATTAATCCCCATACATTTAGCCATTTTGGATAAAAATGCTCAGATCATACAGTGGAGTAAAAATAATCTTTTCAAGAAATGGTGTTGGCAAAACTGGAGATATACGTATATATACATAGGTATCAAAAATTTGTTAATAGTAGGTTACACAGGCCATCTCAGTAATTTAAAAAACCCAATGTAATACAGGCTACATTCTCTAAGTACAATATAAGTCACCTACAAAAATGGAACTTGAAAAACAGATTTTAAAAGCTAGAAACTCCAGGCCAGCATTGTGTCACAATGGTAACACGGCTGCTGGCATCCCATATGGGTATTAGATTGTGTCCCCGCTGCTCCACTTCCAATCCAGCTCCCTGATTATGGCTTGGGAAAAGTAGCCGAAGACAGTCCAAGTGTTTGGGCCTGTGCCACCCACATGGCAGACCGGAATGAAGCTCCTGGCTTTGGCCTGGCTCAGCACTGGCTAACAGTGGCCATTACAGCCATTTGGAGAGTAAAACAGCAGATGGAAGATTCATTCTCATATACATTCTCCCTCTCTCTCTCTTCCTTTTTCTCTGTAACTCTGATTTTCAAAATAAATAAATCTTTTAACAAAAATAAAAAGCTAGAAACTCAGAATCCTTACAATTTATTTAAACCATATATTTCAGAAGAACATCCCACTGGAAATTACAGAATATCTGCAACTGAACATTGGCAATGTAATGCATTTCAATGAAAATTATTAGGGTTGTGGGACAAAGAAACCAGGAATTATTTTCTTGCTTTAAAGAATGATCCATAGTTTGGAGAAAGCAAATAGCTGTAAAAAGATAAGTTCTTCTTTATAGAAAAATGCCAGTTATAACTGTATGTGGAATGATTGGAAAAACTGTTAGTTTACAACCTATCATGATATTGATTCAAGCTCTGATTATCAATCAGTGTTTTAGATCATCAAATTAAAGATTGACAGGAAACTGTACATCTATTTTGTACCAAGGTAACCAAGAAAGACTACTTTTTAATGGCAAGGAATGAACAAAATATGTTTTACACTGGAAGATCAGAGTGCCACCACTCAGACCCAACGATCAATCTTAACATTACAAATGGTGGGATAGACACTTAGACAATGTGAAGCACATAATATTATGTTCAATGCACCACCCTAGCCAAAAATGTTTAACCAGAAAGTAATGAAGTTTTTCAAGAAATATACTTGACAGGCTAAGGAATGCCACAGGGAAGCATACAAACAAACCCAGGAGGTGGAGTATACTACAAAAAAGCCATCATGGTTCCTTCTCATCAGGGCCATCAAAAAAGGGATAGTTTAGATTAAAAGAGATTAAGGAACACACACAGTTGTAATGTGTGACCCTGCAACAGACCATGGAAATATCTGAAGACAATCTAGATACTAGGTGATGCAAGGAGGATTATTAATTTTGCTAACTGTGATGCTAACTGGCTACAAAAGTAAATATTCCTGGCTAAACAAAATATGGTATAATGTGGTATATCAACACAATTGAATACTATTCAGCTATAAAAGGAACAATGTATTGACACACACTACAACAGATATCAGTTCTAAAAATTCTTATTTTATTATTTTTTATATTTTTGTTTTGCCTTTCTTTTTTTTAAACTTTTATTTAATGAATATAAATTTCCAAAGTACAGCTTATGGATTACAATGGCTTCCCCCCCATAACGTCCCTCCCACCCACAACCCTCCCCTTTCCTACTCCCTCCCCACTTCCATTCACATCAAGATTCATTTTCGTTTCTCTTTATATACAGAAAATCAGTTTAGCATACATTAAGTAAGGATTTCAACAGTTTGCTCCCACACAGAAACATAAAGTGAAAAATACTGTTTGAGTACTAGTTATAGCATTAAATCTCAATGTACAGCACACTAAGGACAAAGATCCTACATGAGGAGTAAGTGCACAGTGACTCCTGTTGTTGACTTAACAAATTGACACTCTTGTTTATGGCATCAGTAATCACCCTAGGCTCTTGTCATGAGCTGCCAAGGCTATAGAAGCCCCCTGAGTTCACTGACTCTGATCATTTTTAGACAAGGCCATGGTCAAAGTGGAAGTTCTTTCCTCCCTTCAGAGAAAGGTACCTCCTTCTTTGATGACCCATTCTTTCCACTGGGATCTCACTCGCGGAGATCTTTTAGTTTTTTTTTTTTTTTTTTTTTTTTTTCCAGAGTGTCTTGGCTTTCCATGCCTAAAATACTCTCATGGGCTTTTCAGCCGGATCCACATGCCTTAAGGGCTGATTCTGAGGCCAGAGTGCTGTTTAGGACATCTGCCATTCTATGGGTCTGCTGTGTATCTCACTTCCCATGTTGGATCATTCTCTCCCTTTTTTATTCTATCAGCTAGTATTTGCAGACACTATTCTTGTTTATGTGATGCCTTTGGTTCTTAGTCCTATCATTATGATCAATTGTGCACAGAAATTGATCACTGGGACTAGTGAGATGGCATTGGTACATGCCACCTTGATGGGATTGAATTGGAATCCCCTGGTATGTTTCTAACTCTACCAATGTAATACTTTATCTATTTTAGTATTTTTTTTGTTCTAGTACCATTGGTTGAACTCTGTAATTAACACACAATTATTCTTAGGTGTTTAAACTTTAACCGAAAAGTGATCCCTGTTAGGAATTTGGAAAACATTATGCTGAGTGAAATAAGCCAATCCCAAAGGGACAAATACCACTTGTTTTCCTTGATAGGTGACAACTAACTGAGCACCAAAAAGGAAACCTGTTAAAGTGAAATGAACACTATGAGAAACGGTGACTTGATCAGCCCTCACCCTGACTGTTGATGAGCAACTTGATATCTTATCCCTCTTAGTATTTTTTTTGTTTGTTCTACTTAATACTTTTGGTTGAATACTGTAATCAACACACAATTCTTCTTAAGTGCTGAAACTTAACTGAAAAGTGATCACTATTTTATTATTTTTTATTTATTTTAGAGGCAGAGAGAGCAAGTGAGCTCCCATCCCATGGTTCACTCTCCAAACACCTGCAATGGCTAGGAGCAGGCCAGGTTCAGCTTCAGGAGCCAAGAACTTAATCCAGGTAACCTACACGGATAGTAGGAATCCAATTACCTGAGCCATCAGCACTGCCGTAAAGGGTCTGTACTGGCAAGAAGCTGGAGTCAAGAGCCAGAACAACAAATTGATCCTGGGCACTTCAATGTAGAAGGCAGATGTCTTATCCACTAAGCTAAATATCCACACTGTAAGAATTAAGATGATGAACCTTAAAACCTTTGTGCTAAGTAAAGGCAGAAAGCAACAGAACACATATATAGCATGACTCCACTTAAACAATATACCCAGGGAGGAAAAACCTAAAGAGAAGAAACTAGTGGTTCCCAGGCTATAAATGCACATGAGGGATCTTTTGAAATGAGAATATTTTTATATTTGTGTTTATGATTAAAATTACTAAATTGTATCTTTAAATTAAAATGATGCTTATATAAAATCATACATCAATAAAACTGTTAAAATCAATTTAAATTTTTTATTTTTGTGTCATACAATGACACATTTAGGAGAATTACAAGATACTTATATTTACTTTAACATGATTCAGTAATCAAGAAATAAACAGTTAAAAGAAATTCCTTCTCATATATTTCTACTGGGGTACAAAATGGTAACACCTATGTGGAGGGCAATTTGAAATTGTCAGTTTAAACATTTATACATTTATCTCTTTGTAATTTTACTTCTGAAATTTATTTCAGACATATAGGTATATTTCAAAATTAAGTAAACTGTATTTATAAAATTATTTACTATGTTCATATATAATCATTAAAGGATCAATTCAACAGGAAGATGTTACTATAATGAATGTATGTGCACTGAATTACAGGGCACCTAGCTATTGAAAAGAAATATTAATTCATCTAAGGAAGACATTGACTTCAGTAATGTGGGACTCCAACATCCCACTTTCAGCAATAGACAGATCAGGCGGACAAAAGATCAGCAAGGAAACAACACAGTTAATCAACACTATAGACCAAATGGAACTAATGAATATCTACAGAACTTTTCATCCTATAGTTGCAGAATACACATTCTTCTCACCAGTGCATGGAACTTTAAGATAGACCACATAGCTAGGCAATAAAGCAAGTTTCAGAAAATTCAAAAAAATAGAAATCATACCATGGTCTTCTCTGACCACAGTGGAAGGACGCTAGAAATCAACAACTCAAGAATCCCTTGAACACGGGCACACACATGGAGACTGAACAACATGCTCCTATGAACACTGGGTCATAGAAGAAATCAAAAGAGAAATAAAAAAAATTTCTGAGAAACAGTGACTTGATCAGCTCTTGTCCTGACTGTTGATGTACAATGTAATACTTTATCCATTTTAGTATTTTTTTTCTAGTACTATTGGTTGAACTCTGTAATTAACACACAATTATTCTTAGGTATTTAAATTTTAACTGAAAAGTGATCCCTGTTAAATATGAGTGGGAATAAGAGAAGGAGGTGATATACAATTTGGGACAGGCTCAATTGGACTTGCCCCAAATGGTGGAGTTAGAAATGTGCCAATTTTCCAATACAATCCCATCAAGGTGGCATGTACCAATGCCATCTCACTAGTCCAAGTGATCAACTTCAGTTCACAATTGATCACACTGATAGGTCTAAGAGTCAAAGGGATCACACAAACAAGACTAGTGTCTGCTAATTCTAACTGATAGAATCAAAAAGGGAGAGAATGATCCAACATGGGAAGTGGGATACACAGCAGACTCATAGAATGGCAGATGTCCTAAATAGCACTCTGGCCTCAGAATCAGCCCTTAAGACATCTGGATCTGGCTGAAGAGCCAATCAGAGTATTTTAGGCATGGAAAGCCAAGACACTCTGGCAAAAACAAAACAAAACAAAACAAAAACCTAAATGAAAGATCTCTGCGAGTGAGATCCCAGTGGAAAGAATGGGCCATCAAAGAAGGAGGTACATTTCTCTGAAAGGAGGAGAGAACTTCCACTTTGACTATGACTCTGTCTGAATAAGATTGAAGTCGGCGAACTCAAAAGGCTTCCATAGCCTTGGCAGCTCATGACAAGAGCCTAGGGAGATTACTGATGCCATAAACAAGTGAGTTAAATTGTTAAGTCAACAACAGGAGTCACTGTGTACTTACTTCTCATGTGGGATCTGTCCTTAATGTGTTGTCCAATGTGAAGTAATGCTATAATTAGTGCTAAAACAGTATTTTTACACTTTGTGTTTCTGTGTGGTTGCAAACTCATGAAATCTTTACTTAATATATACTGAATCGATCTTCTGTATATAAAGATAATTGAAAATGAATCTTGATGTGAATGGAATGGGAGAGGGAGCAGGAGATGGGAGGGGTGCGAGTGGGAGGGAAATTATGGGGGGGAAAGCCAATGTAATCCATAAACTGTATTTGGAAATTTATATTTACTAAATAAAAAAAGAAGATGAAAAAAAAGAAAGAAAAAATTTCTGGAAATGAAAGATAACAATACAACACATCAAAACTTATGGGATACAGCAAAAGCAGTGTTAACAGGGAAGTTTATAGAAACTGGTGCCTACATCTAGAAATTGGAAAGCCACTAAATAAATGAGCTATCATTACATCTCAAGGACCTACAAAAACAACAATAAACCAAACCCAAAATTAGTAGGGGAAAACAAAAAATTAAAACTAGAGAATAAACAAAATTGAAACTATTAAAAGCAATACAAAAGATCAGTGAAATGAAGAGCTGGGTTTTTGAAAAAATAAAAAAAAAAGACTGATATATCATCATCCCAACTAACAAAAACAAGAAGGAGAAGACCCAAATCAGTAAATCAGAGATGAAAAAGCAAATTAATAACAGATGCCACAGAAATAAAATTACTAAATTAGTAAAGATATTCATACCAACAAATCAGGAAACCAAGAAGACATAGATAGCTTCCAGTACACATACAACCTATCAAAATTGAGCCATGAAGACATAGAAAACCTAAATAGACCAATAACCAAGATGGAAATTGAATTAGTAATAAAGAACATTCCAGTGAAGAAAAGCCCAGGACTGGAGGACTTCCATGGTGAATTCTACCATATATTTATTTATTTACTTAAAGATTTACTTATTTATTTGAAAGGCAAAGTTACACAGAGAGAGAAGGAGAGGCAGAGAGAGAGAGAGAAATCTTCCATCTGCTGGTTCACTCCCCAATTGGCCACAACAGATGCAGCTGCAACAATCCGAAGCAAGGAGCCAGGAGCTTCTTCCCAGTCTCCCACACAGGTGCTAGGTCCCAAGGATTTCAGCCATCTTCTACTACTTTCCCAGGCAATAGCAGAGAGCTAGATTGGAAGAGGAGCAGCTGAGATTCAAACCAGCGCCCATATAGGATGTTGGCATTGCTGGTGGCAGCTTTACCTGCTACACTACAGCACCAGCCCCCTCTATCAGATACTTAAAGAACTAATTCCAATTCTTCTAAAGCTATTCAAAAAAACGGAAAGGGAGGAAATCCTCCCAAACTCCTTCTATGAAACTTAGCAAATGTCCATACCACCTTAATTCTTAAACCAGAAAAAGTTACAACAGAGAAAGAGAACTATAAACCTAATTTCCCTGATTAACACAGACACAAAAATTCTCAATAAAATATTAGCCAATTGAATCCAAAAACACATAAAAAGATCATTCACTGAGACCAAGTGGGATTTATCCTTGGTGTGCAGGGATGGTTCAACATTCATAAATCAATCAGTGTGATACATCACATTAAAAAACTGAAAAACAAAAACCATATGATTATCTCAATAGATAATTCGATTAAATACAATATCCTTTCATGATGAAAACTCTAAGCAAATTTGGTATAGAAGGAATACCTCTCAGCACAATCAAAGCTATTTATGACAAACCCACGGCCGGCATCTTATTGGATGGGGAAAAGCTGAAAGCATTCCCACTAAGAACCAGAACCAGCAAGAATGCACTCTCAGCATTACTATTCAATATAGTCCTGGAAGTTTTAGCCAGAGATATTAGGCAAGAAAAAAAATCCAAGGAATACAAATTGGGATCCACTGTTGGTGGGGATGTAACTGGTCTAGCCACTGTGGAAGACAGTAGGGAGATACCTCAGAAATCTGAATATAGATCTATCATTTGACCCACCATCCCACTCGTGGGAATTTACCCAATGGAAATGAAATCATCATTTGAAGAAGATACCTGTACCCCCATGTTTATTGCAGCTCATGTCACAATAGCTAAGATATGGAATCAACCCAGATGTCCATCAACTGAAGACTGGGTAAATAAATTATCATATATGTACACCATAGAATACTGCACAGTGGTTAAAAAAAAGAAATCCTGTCATTTGCAACAAAATGGATACTACCGGAAAACATTATACTTAGTGAAAAAGGCCAGTCCCAAAAAGACAAACACCATATGTTCTATCTGATCTGTGGTAATTAATAGAGTACCTAAAAGTAATCTATAGAAATGAAATTGACACTTTGAGATGTGATGATTTTGAACATCACTTGTCTTGAATGTTGAGGAATAGCATTTTTTAATTTCATACTATTTGTTGACATCTTTACTCAGTGTAGGGTTAATATTATGAGTTTAAATTTAATTAAAAATAGATCTTTGTAAAAAAAATAACAATGGAAATAGGAGAGGGAGGAGGAGGAAGGGTGGGAATACAGGTGGGAAGAATAACTATGTTCCTAAATTTGTATATATGAAATGCATTAAGTTTGTATAACTTAAATAAAAAGTTCCTATGTTAAAAAATAAAAAGTTTCTAGGTTAAGAAATAGGAAATTATGTCAATTTTAACTTATATGCCTTACTAAAGGATGTACTAATCAATAAATTGGGGAAATACAGTCTAAAAAATAAAAATAAAAACCTTAAAGAGAGAAAAAATACCTGTCATTATTTTTATAGCATATAATCACCTCCACAGAAAAAATAACATAAAAGAACAAATAGGTTTACCAAGATACTGGGTATGAATGCAATATATAATTCAGAAACATTAAAAAAACCTAATGAAAAACACAATACCAAGAAAACTGTATAGTATCAAGTAAAGCTAATAAAAAATGTGCAGGATCTTGATGTACAGAAGAGAAATACTAAGAAAATTTTTCTAAATAGAGAAAAAACCTGATATTAATAAACAGAGGAGAGAAGATGTAAAGATTCTACTTCCCCAAATTAATCAGAATAATATTATTTTAAAAGATGGCTGACAATGGAGCCCACAATTCTCAGGAAATACTGATCTAATATAACCATGACAACTTTAAAAGCAAAGAATGAGGCTGAGGTCAGTGGATTGGGTGTTACCAATTCATATGGCAGAGATAAAGTAATGAGCACAAAACAGTTTGAAAACAGATTAACTCCCCCAAATAGCAACACCAAAAACAGCGCCACACTTATGTAGGAAACTTGATCAAAAGCAAAGGTGGCATCAAAAACTGAAGTGGAGGGCTGGTGCTGTGGCATAGCAGGTAATGCCGCTAGCTGTGGTGCTGGCATCCCTTATGGGTGCTGGTTGGAGTCCTGGATGCTTTACTTCTTATCCGGCTCTCTGCTCTGACCTGGGAAAACAGGAGAAGATGGCCCAAGTCCTTGGGCTCCTGCACCCACACGGGAGACCTGGAGGAAGCTCTTGGCTCTTGGCTTCAGATCAGCGCAGCTCCAGCCATTGTGGTCAGTTGGGGAATGAACCATCGGATGAAAGACCTCTCTCTCTCTCTCTCTCTCCTCTCTCTGTGTAACTCTGGCTTTCAAATAAATAAATAAATCCTTAAAAAAAAACTGATGGGGAAAGGATTCAACAAATAATACAGAAATAAGTGTGGGAAAAGTAAAATTGCATTCATCTTAACCTCCAAAATAAAATTCCATGTAGAGAAAAGAACTATTATTTTTAAAAAAATAAAAAAGGGAAACTATTACAGGAAAATATAGCAGAAAATATTTGTGACCTTTGTGTAGGGAAAACCTAGATAAACAAAGAGAATACCTCATAAAATGAGAGAAATACATTCATATATCTATATTAACTCGATAATTCTCCAAAATAAAATTGAGTAAAAATGATGTTATATAATGATATACATATAATATTATTTATATAAAATTTTTAAAACCAAACACACAAAAAAATGAGCTTTTAGAAACAGCTATGTATATACAACCATTTTTGAAAGTAATTGTTGGGCTGGCCCTGTGGTACAGTGGGTTAAAGCCCTGGCCTGAAGTACCGGCATCCCATATAGTCACTGGTTCTAGTCCTGGCTGCTCCTTTTCTGATCTAGCTCTCTGCTATGGCCTGGGATAGCAGTGGAAGATGACCCAAGTCCTTGGGCCCCTGTGTGCACGTGGGAGACCTGGAAGCAGCTCCTGGCTCCTGGCTTCGGATCAGCGCAGCTCTGGCTGTTGCAGCCATATGGGGAGTGAACCAGTGGATGGAAGACCTCTCTCTCTGTCTCTACCTCTCTCTGTAACTCTGTCTTTCAAATAAAATAAAATAAAATCTTTAAAAAAATGTAACTGTAGGAATCAAAACCACCATGAGGTTTCACCTCACTCCAGTTAGAATGGCCCTAATACAGGAATCAACAAACAACAAATGCTGGCCAGGATGTTGGGAAAAGGTATACTAAAATCCACTATTGGTGAGAACGTAAACTGTTACAGCTACTGTGGAAGAACAGTATGGAGATACCTCAGAAATCTGAATATAGAGCTACTATATGACCCGCCATCCCATTCCTGGGAATTTACCCAAAGGTAATGAAATCAGCATATGAAGGAGTTATTTGTACCCTCATGTTTATTGCATCTCAATTCACAATAGCTAAGGATATGGAATCAACCCAGATATCCATCAACTAAAGCTTGGATAAAGAAATTTTGGTTTATATACACTATTGGAATACTACAAAGCTATAAAAAAGAATTAAATCCCATCATTCGTAAAATAATGGATGCAACTGGAAACTATTATACTTAGTGAGTAAACTATTCCCAAACAGATAAATACCATATGTTCTCCCTGATCTTTGGTAACTAATACAGTACCTAAAAGGTCATCTATGGAAGTAAAATTGACACATTGAGATGTGAGGATTTTGAATAGCCCTTGTCTTGAATGTTGAGGAACAGTGTTTTTTTTTTTTTTTTTTTGTCTGTTTTTTTAATTCATACTATTTGTTGAACTCTTTACTTGGTGTAGTAGGTTAATCTTATGAGTATAAAGTTAACTGAAAATAGATCTTTGTAAAAAATAAGAATGGGAATAGGAGAGGGAGAGGAAGAAGGGTTGGAGTGCAGGTGGGAAGAATCACTATATTCTTAAATTTTTCTATATGAAATACATGAAGTTTGTATACCTTACGTAAAATTTAAAAATAAAAAAATAACTACAGGAAAACATACAACATTTTTGACAGTGTGAGTATTTCTATGGAAGATCAAAAGAGACTTACATGTTTAAGGGAAAAGTAGGCTAGCTGCAACAGTAATTAATTCCAAGTGATGGAACTATTAGGTGCTCTCTTATGTTAATAGTTTTCTTTGCATTTTTAAATCTATCCAAAAAATAAAAATCAGGAAAGACATTTTGGATATCATAATTGGAAGACATATCTTAAATCCTGACCACAATACTTAGTGGTATGACTCTGGGCAAGCTCCTTAAGTTCTCAAGTTCCTTCTTTTTAAACTATAAATCAGACATTACAACACCAACTCAATTCCTGTAAGACATGATGGGAAAAGCACAGATGACATAGCACAGGCTGTGGCTCAGGTCTGGGGCATTCAGGAGTTTGAAGTTATGTGATTCTTACTAATACAGACATGTAGTGGTTGAATGAAGTAGCCTCCTTATTTATGCCACATGTATATGGGTGTGTCATAGAAATCAAACTGGCCTGAGACCTGGAACTGGCTTGTTCTCTGATGGTGGGAGGTGGTCTGCTTCCTTAGGGCACCTGCATAGTTGGTGACATGAACCATGACATTGTTCTTTTTTTTAAATATTTTATTTATTTGAGAGGTAGAGTTACAGACAGTGAGAGAGAGACAGAGAGGAAGGTCTTCCTTCCTTTGATTCATTCCCCAAATGGCTGCAGTGACCGGAACTGCACAGATCCAAAGCCAGGAGTCAGGAGCGTCTTCCTGGTCTCCCATGTGGGTGCAGAGGTCCAAGCACTTGGGCTGTGGGGAGCAACCCGGACTAGACTGAGTTACTGGAATTAAGACTTATACTATGCATCTGCTCTCCCACAATATGGCGCTGGGAGAGGAGAAAACAGCTTCTGCACAGCTGCCTCCAGTTCAACCAATAAACTGTAGGACTTGCTCCTGATTGGAGGAGAGCAGCGTACTCGGCGTGTGGGCAGCCGAGTTGGGATTGGCAGAGGAGGACTATAAAGGAGGAGAGAGATGGCATGCACCAGGAACATCTAAGGGGAACATCTAAGGGGAACACCTGTGCAGCCCCCGAGAAAGCCGGCCGGCGGTGTGCTGCTCCCCTGCGGAAGTGGGGAAAGCGGCCAGGGGGAACCGCCCTTCCACGGAGGTG
This sequence comes from Oryctolagus cuniculus, assembly GCF_964237555.1. Taxonomy (NCBI): domain Eukaryota; kingdom Metazoa; phylum Chordata; class Mammalia; order Lagomorpha; family Leporidae; genus Oryctolagus; species Oryctolagus cuniculus. The sequence goes on along the minus strand of NC_091435.1, from coordinate 119,556,808 downwards.
GAAGGGATAGTAGCCAACCCGGGAAGAACCAGCAGCAAACCCGGGGAGGGCCGAGCAGACGAAAGAACAGCGCAGGGTCCTGTGTCGTTCCTCCACGAAGAGGGGGAGCGACATTGGGCCATCCTCTAATGCTTTCCCAGGCCATAGCAGAGAGCTGTATTGTAAGAGGAGCAGCCAGGACTAGAACCGGCGCCCATATGGGAGGCTAGTGCCGCAGGCAGAGAATTAACCTACTGTGCCATGGTGCCGGCCCCCCTGACATTGTTCTAGATCTTATGCCCCAGATAGGGGCAAAAAAAACTTGTAACTGATGAACAGAAAAAAAATTTTAAGGGTCCAACAAAGAAGTAGACTATTATTTTATTATTGATTTCTTTAATAATTTCATATAGTCAAGAAATAAGTTCTATTTATACTTTAAAAGTAATTTCCATTGTATAAATGATAAACCTCATGATTATATTAACTACACATGCAGTCACCAATTACATTATAAATGGTTTCTATTAAGCAAACAACATCTTCTCTCACAAGTTGAGTGTAATGTTTTGTACGCGACAAGTCATTCCCTGTTGATTTAGGAGTAGACCCACAATAGCTGAATAAACATTTTAAACACTAGGAAACCTCTTATAAAACCTCTAGAGACAAACAAGTTAAAAACTTCCAGATTAAATGCACCAGTGCTTCAACCATCAAATGGAACTACCATTCTCAGTTACTAAGCCTTAGTTAGAGCTTTACCACAGCAGATGATGCTGCCGTCTTCCCACTACCCTCTTCGCACAGCCCCAGTTCATTCACAGGCAGCATCCACCTGTCTTACTAACAAGTGTGACAGGCTCAAAAGCACCTTGTGGACCAAAACAACTGGAACTCACTCAAACAAACATCATTTTTAAAAATTTATTTATCTGAGAGGAAGAAAGAGAGAGACAGATAGGTATCTGCCATCTGATTTACTCCCCAGATGCCCACAAAGGTCAGGAACATTTATGTCATGTTCCAGAGACAGAGGAACTCATTCTGGGTCAAGCACATGGGTGGCAAGAACCCAGGTACTTGGGCCTTCACCTGCTACTTCCTAAGGGACGCATTAGTAAGAAACTGGAATCCAGAGCTAAGACAGGGTTTGAAGCAGGCACTGAAATATGGGATGTGCTTGGGAGTAGCATCTTAAATGGTATGCCAAATGCCTGCCTTATTATTTTTTAAAAGAGGAATTCTCAGAGTTTTTACTATATTAAGGTACATTCTCTGATAAAGAGATATAATATACAATGTTTCTTAAATTTATCTGAACAAAGAACCTATGTTAATTCTCAGAGCCTATGGCAAGACCAATGTGCTACACTTTGGGAAATTCTGTCCTAAGAAATCTCTATATTCACTGAATTGAGAGACTAATGTCTGAAAATGATTAAGCTGATACAACTTTAATTAGTTTGGACTAAATATAAATTAGTCAATTACTTTGGAAAACGTTTTCTTTTTATTCATTAAGGTTGAACATTCATGTCCCTCTTAACACACCAATTCTACTCCTAGGCAGAATAACCAACATTAATATGCATGTATGTAAGAATATCAAGAAATGTATTGGGGTGAAGGCAGCCCAAATCCTTCTGATTGAGCTCCAATCCCTAAAACGTGCAAGAAAGTTCATAAGCACATATTATTCAAGACTCAACATGGAAGCAAAATTCACCCACAACGTAAGAGCTAAATTTACATTAACTATGTTATCAAAAATTAACAGACTACCATTTCACATGATATCAGGGAGAACTTCCCATACTGTCAAGCAAAAGTAGCAAGACCTACAAAGAACAGACACCATGAGTCCATCTTTATAAAAGTTAAAAAGCAGGCAAATATATGATGTTAGAATTCAGGACACTGGTAAGCCCTTGGGAGGGTGGAAATAAAATTGGGAGGGGCTGAGGTGCATTTCTAGGTGTTGGTCATCTATTTGACTCCAGAGAGAAGGCTCCAGGAGTGCTCACTCTAGCAATTCATCTTACAACTTGGGCACTTTTCTTTTAGGATGAAACCACAGCAGTTTAGTTGGCCATGCTTGTATCACTCACAGGATACTTCAGAGTGCATGCCAGCTGCTGTGGGGAGAGCAACAGTAACTGCTCCCAGGCACCAGCTCCTATAATCTTCATCACACACCCAGGAATTAGGGTGCTTTAAAACCTTTCCTGCTATCATTTTAACAGTCAAGGAAACTAAGGTGTAGGAAGAGTCAATAATTTGCTTCAAGTCACAGATTAGTAACTGGTGGAGATAAAATCAAAGAGGACTCCAAATCTCAGATTCTTAGCCCTACTTCCTAGGGAGTCTGCTGACTGTCCCTATGCTTCCTCTCCTATGGAGCCCTTTGACCAGAGTTGCCCTGGAAGCGTTTTCAGTTTCGCAAGGCCATTGAACCCTGACACAGTCAAGCAGTGCCCAGCCCTACTGTCTTTATATAGACTCAAGATTTCCACTGTGAAAACCCAAAATACAAGGTATTTACAAGAAGAGTAACTAATAACTAATCACACAAATACATGCCTTTTTAAATCAAAAACATGCTTGGCACTAGAAAATAAATGGGGATGGGGAAAGAATCTGTTTCAAAGCAAATACTCCAGAGAAGCAAAAAGAGAGATTCTGCAATGGTACAATTAGTGAAGTTAAAATAACCTAAAATTCTTTCCTGGGGTTCAAAAATGCTGGCTATTTTCTATAAAAGGAAATCAAATATAATCCTTTAAAAATATAAAATATTTATAACTGCAAATCCAATGTATATACATTAGAAAAAATTCAGAAAACAAGAAACACTAAGAGATAATAAAAGCTTAAAAATAAAAATGCTAACTTTTTGTGAAGATTTATCAAGTCTCTCTGTACACCTTTCCTCATTCCATGTGCTACCAGTATTCCCTCCCAAAGCCACTACAGCCACACTGGCTTCTTTTCTGATCCCTGAATATGTCCAAAACTCTGGTTCTTGGAAGGCTGGCTCCTTCTCATGCTTCAAGTCACAGCAAAATGTCACTTAGAAGAGTATTTCCCTGATCGCTTATGTCTAGTAGTCTCCAGTTTATATTTTCTATTATATTCCTTGTTATCCCCTTCTCAGCAACTAACCCAATCTGAAATTAAAAAAAAAAAAAAAAAAAAAAAAAAAAAAAAAAAAAAAAAAAAAACCTGTTTACTTCTTTGTTGTCTACTTCCTTCAAGAAAGGTGAGGTTGGGAGAGGGAAAAGATCTGACCTATTTTGTTCATGACCACATCCCCCGTATCTAGCACATGGCAGGTGTTCAATGGTATATTAATACTGTGCCAGAGTTTTGGCAATGTACTTATATCCATGTAATAAATGTTTCAAAGAATAAACTGAATCCAAAAATCCAAACATAAACTCATGAATTTGTTATACTACTGTTACTTTTCCTCAGATATCTTATTCTAATAGGCTACACTGATTCTGTTCATTCTCATTCTAAAAGTGCCAAAAAGGAAAAAAACAAAATTTAAAATTAAATTTTAAACCCAACCATGCCAGACTCAAGTCATTCAAAGAAAAAACCTGATATCTCTTAAGGATAATTACCAAAGCACTGCCAGCTGTGCAACACTCCAAAATTTCTACCGTGTAACAGAAAAAATACTGCAAAGGGGGTGGAAATTCTAACTGCCTAGAAAAGATCCTGGGCATATTAAGTCTATACAAGTCATAATTACACACATCAATCAAGTCCTGTATCTGATTCCTTATAAAGGGGGAAAAAAGTCTTACATCCTTGAGGGAAATTTCCCTGGTAGTACTTTCTCAAACTAAATACATTAATTCATAAGCAAAGCAATATAAAACTCCAGGATTCAATTGACTCAATTGAATATCTAATTATTTTCACAACCCACCACAACTGCTTGAGGTTGGCAGAAACCAACATAACCAGCGATATCCGACCAATGCTTGACTTTTCTCTCTCTAACCGCTGCACCCTCTTCAATTCACTTTGTGCATATTACAATCTGGAGACCATGAAAACCACTGGATTCCAGGCTGACCCCAGACCAAATAAAGCAATCTTAGAAAGTGGTGGGGTGACTCTGCTGCCCTAGACCCAGAGTACAGTGCTTGGGTACCTCTGGAACCCATTAGGAATGCAGAGCCTTGGTTCCCACCCTAGACCATCTGGTCAGAAATGATACTTTTAACTAAATCCCAAGGAGATACTTGGACATTTACAAGTTGGAGAAGCACTGTATATCCAATTGGGTATTAACATTTTTGACCTTCAGTTATCTGTAAAATGAAAACAACACTACCTTCCTCACAGATGTAGTGATGACTACATGCAATAATGGGTACCAAATATTAAGAGAGGGCTGGCACATAGCAGGAGCTAAGCAGATGATACTGCTGTTATTATTTAAGTTCACACTGCATACTTCCTCTAATTTATTCTGATTTGCCTATATCCATTTGCAAACTCTGTTGCTACCTCCCAAATTTGTCTTATATGATACTCTAAAATACAGCTAAATATGAAAATAAATCCTGTTGAGTCCACCATCTTCCTCTAAGTAAGCCTTCTTATGGAGTCCAAGGACTCTGCTTCCTCTTCAATCTTCAAGTGCCTGATGTCCTGCTACCCTGCAGATGCAAGTCCTTAGCACTCTTGGTAGAAGTCCAGATGACTCCCTGCATAATGCTCCTCTCTCTCATGTTCCTTCTTTTTGCCTTCTTTGTGCCATATACTGAAAAACCTAGAGCTATATGTGCTATTTTTTCTTGTGGCCTTGGCTGCCCTATTGGAAAAACCAAGTTTTGTTTTTATTTATGAAGCAAAGATGGATGTGTGTTCCCCCAGGTCCCTAGCCAGTTCCTGGGAGAATGGACACCTACCTCGTTACACAAGGACTTCTGGATGCATGTCACCTTTGTTTAGAATAATTTTTAAGGGAACTTAAGAGGGAGAGACTTTGGAATTTCACCTGTGGAGTGGAAACTCTGCCTGGGAACTCCTAATCTGGACCCTGAAGAAGCTACTCCAGGATTCTCCAGCCCTAATAACTTCAGGCATTGGCATCTTTCCCTTGACTGGTGATGTTCAAATCTTAACTGCCTATTTCTTTCTCTTCAATTGTAAATAAGTTTCTGATTATTCTACCTCTGCTGAGAGTGCTTTGCTGCCTATGGATTATTCAGCCCTGCTAAATTCTGTGGATTCAACTTAAGTTAGCTTTTTAATGCTACACTGCCCCATAGTGTTCCTACAGCCGGACATAACTTGGGAATAACTGTATTATCCAACGTCCTACACTTCTTCTGGCATATGGAGGATAGCTACAAAGTACCTGAACCTTTTCCAACTGAAATGCAAGTATCCAAAGGGCGTCAGGCTACTTTACTTGATGATTGTGCATATCTGGTAAGGTTTACATTCTCTTTACCTTAGAGCACACAGCTGGACATATAAAAGGGAATCAAATTTTATTTACTGAATGAATGAATGACAATCAGTATATCTGCTTAATTTAAAATTAAAAATGAAATATCTGTCAGGGCAAACAACAGCTTATATTAAAAAGAACTTGCTTTCTACTTTATCCAATGTTTTCACACTCCTCTCTCTCTCTGTAATTCTAGCAAGGGTCTTTCCTTGGTCTTGGCACTGTAATAAGCAGTTTTCATCTTTCTGCTCGTTTGATGATTGCCGTAGTCTGTCCCTTCCTAAACTCCTGTTGAAATTTAATCCCCATTGTGAGGTATTTGAAGGGTAGAAACTTAATCCGAGTATGGAGTTTAGAGGTAGGGCCTTGGGAGATTATTGGGATTAGGTAAATCATGAGGGTGGGGCTCCCATGACTGAAAACTGTTGGCTCTACCAGAAGACAGAACCCAGAGGTTACACATGCAATATCATGTGATCTGTCTCTCATACATACTCCAGCTAGGAGGCCTTCAACGACCAGCTGAAGCCATTTGGACTTTTTGCCTCTAAAACTGTGAGCTAAATAAACTTCTTTTCTTAACAAAGTACCAAGCCTCAGACATTTTGTTACAGTAATGAAGAACTGACCATTTTGAAAACTCAAAATGATAAAAAACAACCTTATGAAGTACACATCATTTTCATAACATGTATCTTCTAACTGACAGTCTGAGTTTTGGAGATTGGCTCCAGAATCCAAGTGTCTTCACTTGACAAGAGGAATCTATGATGGTTGTTCAACAACATTTCCATCCTAGCTTGTTTTATCTTGCTGATCCAGCATCTTCACACATTTCTCCAGGTAAGGTAGCACCAGTTTTTCCTCAGAAAGATAAAGAATTTGAGCCAGATGCAGCCTACATACAAATCATCCCAGATGGGTCTCAGCAAGCCTTCTCCTCCAAGGTCACTTCTCAGCAATGGAGAAATTGCTAAATGGAATAACATTAATGAATGAATACCCCATGCAACCCTGAATAAGTTGGTGACTTAATGAACACTTAGATGTCAAAAACAATGACTATCAGGAGCTAGCAAAGATTCATTAAAAATACCCCATCTTAGTAATCTCATTCCCATTTCAACAGGGTTCCTCTACCAGATCAAGGAAAGCCTCAGATAACACTCTAAGACTAAGCTCCTACGGAGAGGACAGGGCACTGAAAGGTCCTGAGGAAAATGGGAGTCTAATGACAGCAGCTAAATGGTTCCAAAATGGGCAATCCATCATAACCAAGGCATAAGGTATTCTTCATATAGTTATTTGCTCAACACACACTTTTGGGATTGTGCTGTACTCCAAGAATATAGTACTGACCAAAACAGCCATGGACCTGATATCTCACTTATATTCCAAATTGACTGGAACATCTTTGTCAACTTGGGAGAAAATCTCTACAGTTTAATTATAAGACTATCTTTCACCTTTTTTCACTTAGTATTTCTTATTAAAGACAAATGAGTGTAGCCTTATCCAATTTTGCAGACAAGAAAAAGCAGGTGAGGGCTGGTGCCGTGTTATGTTAGGTAAAGTTTCTGCTTGTGGTGCTGGCATCCCATATGGGCCCTGGTTCGAGTCCCAGCTACTCCACTTCCAATCCAGCTCTCTGCTTATGGCCTGGGAAAGCAATGGAAAATAGCCCAAGTGTTTGGGCCCCTGCACCCATCTGGGAGATCCAGAAGAAGCTTCTGGCTTTAAATTGGACCAACTCTGGCCATTGCGGCTTTTTGGGGAGTGAACCAGTGGATGGAAACCTCTCTCTCTGTTCTCTCCCTCTCCCTGTCTGTAACTCTGCCTCTCAAATAAATAAACCTTTAAAGGAAAAATAAAAAAAAGAAAATCAGGTTAAAAAAAACACAATAAATTCACTATAAGATGTAATTACAACCCAAGAAGTCTTCAACAAACCAGAATAAGGATAAAGCAAGGTAAAATCTGATGTGAACAAATTTATTCTTCTATATCAGAATTCAAAAAACCAACTGCACAAGAGCAGGATGGAGGGCCATTTTAACAGCAGTAAAAACAGATCTCAAGTTTTCAGTGAGTACATGTTCACTATGAAGAAAGACAGTGATGTGAAGGAATAACTGGGGAATCAGGAAATAAGGATTCTAATTCTAATAGCAGGCCATGGCAAGTCATTGAATTCAGGGAGTTGCTTTTCTTACCAAAACTTTAGAGAACTGAGTCAGCCTTGTAGAATAGTGGGTTAAGCCACTACTTGTAACATCAGCATCCCATACTGGAATGCTGGTTTGAGTCCCGGCTTCTCCACCTCCGATCAGGCTTCCTATTAATGTACCTTAGATGGCAGCAGAAAATATCCCGAGTACTTGGGTCCCTGCCACCCACATATGAGACCAGGAAGGAGTTCCAGGCTCCTGGTATTAGCCTGGCTCAGACCTGATTCTTATAGACTTTTAGAAAGTAAACCAGCAAATGGAAGATCTCTATATCTGAGCCTCTCTTTCTTTCTTTCTTTCTCTCTCTCTCTCTCAGTAAATAAATTTTTGAAAAACAAAAAAAAAACCCCAAAACTTTAGGTGACTGAGATAGGACACCTCTCAGGTCCCACCTAGCTCCATTAGCACACAAATAATCTTTATTTTTGTGCACCACTATGTCCCCAGCACCTACTGGAGGATCTGACATACAGAAAGCACTTACGAGTGACAACACCGACAGAAATTCTGCAAGCTAACACTCCCCCAGTACACATCCACACACACAAAAAGTCCCAATATATGCTTGGGCTCAAGAAACAAAAAAACTTCTAGACAAAGCTTCCATAGCCACAAAGGAAGGATTTTTAAAAAGCTCATGAATAAAATAAGCATGGATTTCAAAAAAGTTTTATACTAAAATAGTACCTTTTGATTCTGTTTTTCCATGAATTTTCTGGAGCATATCCTCAGATATGTTCCATTTTAAGAGTGGCTGACAAGATAGGTTTAAGCTACAGGGTGGTAATCCAGTTGGTGAATGGTTTACTGTCTACAAGGATTGGATGAAGGACCTGGAGATGTTCTGTTCTGAGGAAAAGAAAAGCTTAGAAGTCCAGGGTAGATGCTGCTAAATATTTTGAACTCCAAAAAGCAAATGGAAACCCAGAGGTAAAAACTAATGAGAGGCTTCAACAGAGACCACAAGATCAGTGGAAAGCATCAAGTGGCTGTGAACAGTGTCATAGAGGTCAATTTCTTACTGAAGTTTACATTCTTCTATACAACTTGCCAAGTCCTTTCTAACTCCAACAGTCCATCACTTTGTTATTTACAGTGTTTAAAACATAGCTTATAGAAAAGGTTTTAATGTTGTATAACCTTTTTAAGATTGAATCTGTAGTATTCTTAGGGCTTAAGAAAAAAAATCCACATGGAACACCAGTCTCTGTGGTGGAGACACATTTTCAGCAGAGAATGAGTACTAATATCTATGCTCCATTACCATTTCCCAGCTCTGCCTTGGTAACCCCTGCTGGTTGCAGCAGCAGCACCCTCAGGTGTATTCCAAGAGGTAAGATATTTCAACAGCAACCTAAAAAGAGCTTAACATTTTGGTTGAGTATGAGTTTAATATGTAAAAAAGAACATCTGTCATTCAAGCCTGATGGGAATGGAAGCTTGCTGCCTCAGTGTGCTGAGGGATTTTTAAAGACATTTTTAAATAAGACATATACTGTTTGCCAACAAAGTTATTTCCTGTCTGTAAAACATCCCTGTATTTGGGAATCTTTTACAGATATCTGGGTTGTGGCTCACAGAGTCTCTGGTCTGAGGAAAATGAAGACCAACCTAAAGCAGTAAGATTCAAGAAAGACACAAATGCAATTTTCTTTTTTCTTCTACTCTATCAGGACTTATATCTCACAACAAGCAACAACATCATTAATAATTTGTAATACATGCTGGGATTTTAAGCAGGGGTTTTTTTAAGGCAAAGTGAAATTCAGGGCATCATAGATGTCTATAGTAGTCTATGGCAATTTACAAAGTGTATTTTGCAACCCTGCAACATGAATGTCACTCTCAATCATATTTTTCAGGGACCTGTGCAGACCAGGTATGGATCAAACCAGGACCTAAATACAAGGCCTTCAACTCCAGATGCAATGTTTCTTTTGCCACAGCCCAGTGCCTGCATTAGAACCCAACCTCACACCCAATCCCATAGCCTCAAGATTCCTGGGCAGCAAATAAAGTCGAACAAAAGTGGATGTACCTTTGCACTCAGGTGTGGGCAGTCTGAGAGCAGCAGATGACACAGAAGCCAGTGGGAAGTGGCACCAGAGTGACCAAGTCAGGCAAGCTAGGAAAACTGGAGCAAAGATCATACAAGTCAGGTAGGACAGCAGCAAAAATGACCCAAAAGCTGGGTTTTCTGTCTCTGCTTTGTTACAAACAGCCATACCACTGGAGAAGGGGACAGGGCCACTGTTCTAGTTAACAATCCTTCCCACTGCTATTGTAAGTTAGGAATATTACTGATCTTCACTAATCTTCCCTTTCAAGTCATGTTACTGATTATCCTCCCTTTAGTTATGTGGCATACTTCATTCATTCACTCATTTGATATGCTAGACTTTTGTCAGAGGCTGTGGCAGCAGTGGGGAAGATGCCCTCAAGTTGGTGACACTTAGTGCAGAACATGGTGGAAGGTTCTAGATTCCAAGCTTGAGATTGAGCCTCATGAGTGAAACCTACCTGGAAAAGATGGAAAGGTGGTATAAGGCAGCCTAAAACTCAAACATCTCCAAATTAGTGATCAAAATCCACAGCAGGAAGCTGAGTGAAATTTTCACTCTCAGAATGTGTTAATGCCCAATAAAGGTATAAGTTATAGAACCTGTATCAATATGTAGGAAGGAGCTATTTAATACCATGAGATGATAGTCAATGATCTTTTTTCCTCCTAGAAAGTAGATACCTTCACCTTTGAATATGAAGTCTGTAACCAAAACACAGCCAAATAAAGTTCCAGGTAAGATACGTTTAAGGCCTCACTGTCATGCTGCAGGTAGATGACAGGGACTTGTGAAATGTTTTAACAGGAGCAGGGCTTTTTTGTTCTAACTTTTCTTGTTGTTGAAAGAATGACACACAGACAAAAACATAGCTAGAGAAAGAGATCTTCCACTTTCCAAATGGTCACAATGCCCAGGACTAGGCCAGTCCAGAATAGGAACCAGGAACTCCATCCAGGTCTCCCATTTGGGTGGCAGGGGCCCAAGTACTTACACACACACTCACAATCCCAAGCGCATTAGAAGGGAGCTGGAATGGAAGCAAGGCAGTTAGGACTGGAATCAGAGCTCCAATATGGGATGCTGGTGTTGTTGCAGGTGGTGGGCTTTAGCCTGCTGCGCACCATGCAAGCACCTGTTAAGAGGCTGTTCAAAATGCAAGGCTTGGTTGTTTAGCAGAAATCCATGTCCAATCCCTGAGATGGGTGTGGTGAAATGAGAAGGCCATGCCAAGATGGTGCTGGCAAGCAAGCGTCAGTTACTCAAGAAATGGCTTCAGAACCCACCTGGTAAAGGAGCCTGCCTGGCAACAGGAAGTGATTGGTTATGGTATAAACCACTCCTTGACCAGATTGGTTGCCTTGGCTATATAAGTTGCTGCACCAACTGAAATAAACGAGTCTGCAAGCTGCTTGCCTCCAGCCCATGTTCACCCTACTCCCAGTGTCTGTGTCATGACTCCGCGCCTCTTGTGCCCACCACGCTCCTCCTCTCAGAATGAATCCACAGCAACATCTGGCACCCAACGTGGCTGAGAGAAAGTGTGTTGGATCTGGCAAGGTCTCCCCTTGATTTCAACAAGTAGGCTCCTCGGTGTTTTGTGTGCTGTTTGATTCTGTGAGGGTAAGCACAGAACCCCCTCCTATGCCCCTTGCCTTGTCCTTATCCTTAGCCTAAGTGACCCCAGGTTAGGCACACACAGCCCAGAGGCGTAATGCCACTTCTTGGCTCCTCCTTTACTTTCGGTTTGCCCGGCAAATTTACCTAAGGGACTGATCATTCCAGAATTCGGAACCAAGTCATCTTCTCTCACTCGAGAGAGAGGTGATGCTCCAGAGACACTGTGTGGGCATACGGCCTTGACCTAACCAATCAAGGAAGTCTCCCACTAAACACAGCACATATGTACAATCTAATACACCACTGTCTGTTTGTCTAGCATAGGGAACCCCCTGCAGAATGCCACCAGCCACTGAAGTGCTAGGAATTTGCTTTGTTATGTCAGCAGTACTGTGGGTGTCTCCTTTGGCAGTGACGCACCGCTCTTAAGCACTGAAACATGGAAAACATATCCCCTTTCAGGAGCCCACACAGATTACCAAGCACAATGAATCTGTGAGTGATAAGAGTCTGTCACTTCAGGCCGCTGCCTCACAGGCAATAGTTGATGACTTGGGGAGAGAGAGCTCTGACAGTGAAAATGACATGACAGCAGACAATGCAGCAATGCCTAGTCAGCCACCCCTCAAATATCTGTGGGATGAACTTAGATGACCTTGAGGCGATAACCCATGCAAGGTCATCCCGTCCACACCCAGTGAGGATCCCCACATTTGTGGCAGTCCCTGGGCACCCCAGGCTCTCAGGGAAGCCCCCAGACCCCATCCCACCCGCATGTTTTCCTTTAATGTTGGAGCAGACACAGAATTGAGGCCTTGGATTCCAACGCCCATAAAAAGGCTTCTGCTAACCAAGGGCCAAGGATATGCTTGTGTCATTCCAGAGAATGCTGGACAACCCATTTGGGTACCAGCCAGAAACATCAAGCCTGCAACTGATAGTCAACCAGAAACAGTTTAACAAGACAGAGAGAACGCCTTGTTAGCAGACACACCTGCTACTGACTGTCAAGCTGCTGTCCTATCATCCTGCCCTGAGGTACTGCCTGCAGCCACATCCACTACTGATCTTTACCCCACTAGCTCCAGTCAGCCATTCGAACAGCCAACAGCCTGCATGTGGTCACGCCATTCCTTATTACCATTGTTCCTCATTCCTACCCCCATCTGAGCAAGCACTCCTGTGGTCTCCTGTTTTGAGGGCTGATTAGTCAACGACGAGTAAGACCCCCTGGGAGACAACCTAAGACAGGCATAGCCACAAATGGAGATCACATGGAAATGGTATGGCCAAATGGTATGGACAAGGATCATGCCTCCTGTTGATCAAAAATAAACGAAAAGGAGGAAATGTGATGGAATGAGAAGGCTGTGCCAAGATGGTGCTGGCCAGCGAGTGTCAGTTACTCAGGAAATGGCAACAATGATAACAATGGTTAGGGCATAAACCGCCCCTTGACCAGATTGGCTGCCTCAGCTATATAAGCTGCTGCACCAACTGAAATAAATAAGTCTGCAGGCTGCTTACCTCTAGCCCGCTTTCCCCTGACTCCTGGTATCTGTGTTGTGACTCTGTGCCTCTTGCCCCCACCACACTTCTCTCAGAACGAATCCACAGCAACATATGGGCAAACTTTTTTCCTCAAAAAGGCCATTTATGGAGCCAGTGCTGTGGCACAGTGGGTTAAAGCCCCAGCCTACAGTGCCAGCATCCCATATGGGCACTGGTTCTAGTCCTGGATGTTCCACTTCCAATTCAGCTCTCTGCTGTGGCCTGGGAAAGTGTAGAAGATGGCCCAAGTCCTTGGGCCCCTGCACCCACATGGGAGACCTGGAAGAAGCTACTGGCTCCTAGCTTTGGATCAGCTCAGCTCTGGCCATTGCTATTATTTGGGGAGTGAACCAGCAGATGGAAGACCTCTCTCTCTCTGGCTCTACCTTTCTCTGTAACTCTTTCAAATAAATAAAATAATTCTTAAAAAAGGACATTTAACAAATATTTTCTCTTCCTGTTGAAGTGAAAGGGACACTATGAGAAAATGACTTGATCAGCCCTTGTCCTGACTGTTGATGAACAACTTAATACTTTATCCCTTTTAGTATTTTTTTGGTGCTAGTTAATACTATTGGTTGAACTCTGTAATTAACACACAATTATTCTTAGGTGTTTAACTGAAAAGTGATCCCTATTAAATATAAGAGTAGGAATAAGAGATGGAGGAGATGTACAATTTGGGACAGGCTCAATCGGACTTGCCCCAAATGGTGGAGTTAGAAATGTGCCAGGGGATTCTAATACAATCCCATCAAGGTGGCATGTACCAATGCCATCTCACTAGTCCCAGTGATCAATTTCTGTTCACAATTGATCACACTGATAGGTCTAAGAGTCAAAGGGATCACACAAACAAGACTAGTGTCTGCTAATACTAACTGATAGAATCAAAAAGGGAGAGAACGATCCAACAAGGGAAGCGGGATACACAGCAGACTCATAGAATGGCAGATGTCCTAAACAGCAATCTGGCCTCAGAATCAGCCCTTAAGGCATTCGGATCTGGCTGAAGAACCCATGAGAGTATTTGAGGCATGGAAAGCCAAGACACTCTGGGGAAAAAAAAAAAAAAAAAGAAGGACCTAAATGAAAGATCTCTGTGAGATCCCAGTAGAAAGAACGGGTCATCAAAGAAAGAGGTACCTTTCTCTGATGGGAGGAGAGAACTTCCTCTTTGACCATGACCTTGTCTAAATAAGATCGAAGTCGGCGAACTCAAAGAGGCTTCCATAGCCTTGACAACTCATGACTAGAGCCTAGGGAGATTACTGATGCCATAAACAAGAGTGTCAAATTGTTAAGTCAACAACAGGAGTCACTGTGTACTTACTCCTCATGTGGGATCTCTGTCCTTAATGTGTTATCCAATGTGAATTAATACTATAACTATTACTCACACAGTATTTTCCACTTTATGTTCTGTGTGGGTGCAAACTGATAAAATCTTTTTTTAATATATACTAAATTGACCTTCTGCATATAAAGATAATTGAAAATGAATCTTGATGTGAATGGAATGGGAGAGGGAGCAGGAGATGGGAGGGGTGCGGGTGGGAGGGAAGTTATGGGGGGGGAAGCCATTGTAATCCATAAGCTGTACTTTGGAAATTTATATTTACTAAATAAAAGTTTAAAAATAAATAAATATTTTCTCTTCAATACCCAGCTCAGCTACTCAACTCTGCCTTTGTAAAAAAAAATGAAGGTAATACAAAACAAGTAACTATAGAATGCCTAATCAAATGTTATTTTCAAATGGGTACATAATTTGGAAATGTTTGTTCTAGCCCATGGAATACCACTGATGTACATCAATAAAATCTAGTATCTTCCACCTTTACGTTTCCTTATGACTCCAAAGGGCCATGGTAGAGAAAAGGGTACCCTAATGCTAGTAACACTCTCCCTTCCTGATTTAGTTCCTAGAGGCCAGGCAAGACTGATACATACTACCTCTAACTATGGATGCTCTAGGGGGAGGAGCAAATGGCCTCCTCTTCCTAGCTAATTCCTTGTCTTCAGGGTCAGAAACACAAGGGATTGGAAATTCGAATCATCTACCTTAATCTTCTGGGGTTTGTTCCTTAATGACTCAGAGCTTCAAGGAGCACATGTTACCTCCTTGATATAGCTTTATCTAACAAAGCAGTCATGTCCTCAGGGCTGGCACTCTAGAGCGCAAAATAAACACAGGGAAAAAAAACATCTTATTTCTGCCCAGCAAATCTTTGCTCCCTAGACCATCAGAGAGAAGGGGGAAACACCAAATGCAACAGCCACCCCTGCTTGCTTCTGGCATCTTTCCTCTCTGCTTGGAAAAGTGCGACTCCACTACATCTTTAAGATTGCTTTTCAGATGCCTCTAGTCAATCACTCCTCCCTGGCCACCTGGGGTTGCCTCCTTCTGCCCAATTCCTGGCTTTAGATCCACACCCCCACTCCCCCAAGCCCTCCTCCCAGCGAGGTACCGTCCCACCACTCACGCCGGGCGGGCCTTTTCCGGCGCCGCGTGAACGCATTTGCCCCACACACCGACCGGGTCCTCCAATACCCCCACACCGTCCCCAGCTCCTCCGGGATTCTTGGCGGATCCGCGCGGGCGGTGCGAAGGCAAGCACGGCTCCCTGGGGTGGGGCGGGGAGGGGCGGGGCACAGGGGACAACTTGCAACCGCGGCCTGGGCCCGCCACGCGCCCCGGGGGCCCTCCGCGTCGCCCACGGCGCTACTATGCCCCTACCCCGCGCTCACGGGAGCCGGGAGCTGCAGGCGGCTGAGCCGGAGCAGCAGGGCGACCCCGGATGAGGGGCAGAAGAGGGAGTGGGCGGCGCCTCCCGGCCCCGCCAAGCAGGTTCAGCTTCCCCTAGGAGGGTGAGTTCCGAGAAAGGCCGGTCCCGGGGCCACACCCGGCCCCCGGCACCAGGTCCCCTGCCTCACACTCACCTCACCCCACGCGCGACGGGCACTCAGAGGCGGGCGGCGGGCGGCGCTCCTTCCTCCCTCCCCCCCACGCACACGCAGGCTGCCTGCAGTCGCACGCACGGCCCGGCGCGCTCCGACCACGCGCCGAGGCCGTTGCCGGCGCCCCTCGCTCGCTCGCTCGCTCGCACGCGCGCGCCCGGGACAGCTCTCCGGGGCGCGCGTTCTCGATGCTCGCTGTCACCCGGCGTGCCGAACGCCCTGGAGTTAGGCTGAGGCCGGCAGGGCGAGGATCTCGGTGAGAGACCCGTTTTGTTTTTTTTTCCGTCTTGCCATCTTTCCGAGCTGTACAGATGCACCACTTGGAGGCAGCCCCGGAGTGATTTCCCTGTTGATCTCCACACCGAGCTAGTTAAGAAAGAGGAACCCTTGGGAGGAGTTCTTTGCGCTCTCAGAGGAAATGCTGGTTCTCCTTCCTGAATTGACCGGGAATGAGCGGTAGGGATATGCCAGGCTCCCTCGGGAACTGCTCCCGCAGCTGTCCTCTGATCTGGCCAGTCCAAGACGGTCTGCCTCACCCCGGATCGTCCCCATCCAGGGCTTCCTGGGCGGAGTAGAGCGGCTTTAAGACGCAGGAGACTGGATGCGTACTGGTCTTTGGTTGGAGGTGGTTGCTTTACTCAGCAACAACACTTCCCGTTTTGAATAGGCACCCCTGAAATAGTGCTGTCTGAAACAATTCTTCATTCTGGTCACTTGGTTGTGGGACTGTGAAGAGCTTGGCCCCCACATCACCTCATAAAAACTGAAAGAACAGTTCAGTGGCCACCAAGATTCAACCCGGTTAACAGTTTACCAGGATTGCTTTCCCTCTCTTAAATACTTGAGCCTGCACTTCCTAAGATGACATTCTTATGCACAACCACCACACCATTATCACAAGTAAGAAACAACAAGTTGATAACATTATCTACTATTTAGTACACATCCAGATGTCCCTAATTCTCAAAACAAGTCTGATACATCAGCTTTCTAAAAGTGATCCAATCAAGATTCATACATTGCATTTGTTATGTTTACCTCTTTTAATATAGGACAGTCCCCTACCTTTTCTGTTTTCATGGTATTAACTTTTTAAAGTTTCCCAATTCATCTGCCCCTTTTTGTCCTTTAGCTCTCAGATTTCTGGTCAGCTG
Organism: Oryctolagus cuniculus; assembly: GCF_964237555.1. Taxonomy (NCBI): domain Eukaryota; kingdom Metazoa; phylum Chordata; class Mammalia; order Lagomorpha; family Leporidae; genus Oryctolagus; species Oryctolagus cuniculus. The sequence continues at coordinate 119,539,773 of NC_091435.1, read as the reverse complement.
GAAGGAAGGTTTAGAGACTTAATTTGATGGTGAGAATTCTTCATAGGTTACATGAGGCTTTTCATACTGTTTTCCCTCAGGGAGAATATGAAATATTGAATACATAATATTAGTCATCCCAGTATTAATGCTCACTAGGATAAGGAGGACTCCTCCTGATTTCTTCACTATAAAGAATTATGAAAATGTTTGCATTTGTGGGTAGTGACTAGCATGTCAGGTGGAGACTGGAAGTCTCTGGAAGAAAAAGTCATCACTCCCTGCAAGGAGAATGGAGGTTATATAAGAATGATGTGCAGACAAGAAAAATGTCACTCCTGTGAGAGGTCACTCATGGTGAAGCGTCTCCAAAGGTTGATGGATGGGCCAATATGGCCAGCTATGAGTATGAAAACCAGTTTGTTAGGGTGTCTTTGAGTCATTCAACTATACAAGTCCTTGTTAACAGGCACAAGGGACAGATCAGTGATTAAGACAGACAAGGGCAATCTTAAGATTCATATTCTTAGAGGGAGATAAGCAAGATCATTTCTTGGGATCTTAAATGCTGGGAAGATAATAAGAGGATGTGATGAAGAGCAACTCTACAAACAGAGCATTTCTGGAGGACCATTGGCATTGTTAAGGAAGAAATTACTAATAACCTGTCCCTTCTCCATTGAGTAGCTGTGAGCTTTCAGTACAAGGTATTGTGAACATCAGTTGTGAGTCTTTGAAGACAAATTCATTCAGCTACATAGATAGAGTAATAATCATCGGGATTATTCTGGCACTTACTACTTCAGATCACCTAGCAGCAGTTGTGTCAGAATGTCTGGTAAATTGAGTTAAATGCTACCTTTATTCAAAGACTGGTAAAGCTCTACTCTGTGGAGTTTGGTCTGCTTTAGAGTTCCTGTGGATAATTCTGCCAGAAGTAACCATGCTTTCTACAAGGAATTGTGATGTGTGTTTTAAGCTTTGTTGAATTCTAGGAATAATGTCCTGGTATACTTGGTGTAAACTCCCAGATCCATTCTAATAACAGATATAAATCAAGAATAAGTAACACTATGTGTGTCCTGCCTGAAATCTCTGCCTGTGGTCAACTGGTCTTGGACATATGAGTATCTGTGAGGGTGAGTTTATAAGCTGGTTAAGTTCTGCTGGAACAAGAGTTCTAGCTGGTTGTTTCCATTTAACAATGACTGTCTCGTCTTCTACAAGAGAGCTCTCAAAGGGCATCATCTATCCACACACAAGTGTAATGTTTTAAACAAGTAACCTGTATCTCGAATTTTCAAAAAAAATGACAATTTTAGGTAAATCAGTCCAAGTCAATGATTATGCTGTAGGCGTTTTATTTGCATGGACGAATTAGTTTGTACTCTTGCCACTGCTGATTTATCTGCATTTCATCAGAGAGCATTGTAAGAGTCCAAAAGAGAAGCCACAAGACAGAAGCAAGGGGGCCAGTGCTGTGGCATAGTGGGCTAAGCCTCCGCCTGCAGTGCGGCATCCCATATGGGCTCTGGCTCTAGTCCCAGCTGCTTCTCTTCTGATCCACCTCTCTGCTTTGGCCTGGGAAAGCAGTGGAGGTTAGCCCAAGTGCTTGGGTCCCTGCAACTGTGTGGGAGACCCAGAAGTTCCTGGCTCCTGACTCCTGGCTTCTGGCTCCAGATCAGTTCAGCTCTAGCCATGGCGGCCATTTAGGGAGTGAATCAACGGATGGAAGACCTTTCCATCTGTCTTTCTCTCTATATATAACTCTACCTCTCAAATAAATAAATAAAATCTTAAAAATAATGAGGCTCAAAAGTTGTGTAGCTTTTTTTATGTTTGCTTTGCCATATTCTATTGTTCAAAAGCAGGTATAAGACTGTTAAGGATTCAAGGGGTGGGGATTATACAAGGGCATGAGCACCAGGAGGTGAGACTGGGGGCTGCTGAGAGTATCTGGAAAGGAGCTACCACACAGCTCCAGGCCAAGTGCAAGCTCAGATGTGTGTTATTGTACTGGTCCTTTGCTGAAAATCAAGTGTGTCTGAATGATGTATTTCAGGGGTGGGAAACATCTAGCCTACCACTTAAGGTCCATGACATCATTTTGTCGGCCCTGCCAATGCAAGTGTAGGTGGGACTTGAAATTCAACAGATCCATAGCAGGCTAATTTTTAAGTTGGTAACTTCATATGGCCAACAAATGATGTTGTAAGTCTCTGGATAGCCCTTGGCAGATAAAAGTTTCTTCACCCCGATGTATTTAATCACTAGCTAAGCCAAGCCGTGACTGCCATCCCCGCCTGTGAGCCAGGCATTTTCACCAAGACTGTTATATGACCCACTATTTCTTTTTGTTGACAAATCCCTGGCACATCTGTTTCTTCCTTATCAAAGCCTTTTTGCTGCAGATGGGAAAAAATAGGAGAATAAAATATAACAAGTTCATAGAAAATTTGTGTTGTCTTTTCAATCCTCATAGCATTTAAAGCTCATGTGGTTAAGATGCTGCTTCTGACACTTGCACCCCATATTGGAGTGTGTGGGTTCAAGTTCTGGCTCCACTGTCAATTCCAGCTTTCTGCTAATGCACATCCTGGGAGGCAGAAGCAATGGACTGAGAAACTGGGCCTCTTCTACCTATGTGAGAGACTGGATTGATTTCCTGGCTCCTGGCTTTGCCTTGGCCCAGCCCCTGTTGTTGCAGGCATTTGGGGAGTAAACCAGTGTCGCTCCCCCTCTTCGTGGAGGAACGACACAGGACCCTGCGTTGTTCTTTCGTCTGCTCGGCCCTCCCCGGGTTTGCTGCTGGTTCTTCCCGGGTTGGCTGCCGTCCCTCCACCTCCGTGGAGGGGCAGGCCCCCCTGCCACTTTCCCCACTTCCGCAGGGGCTGCTCAGATGTTCCTCAGGTGTTCCCTTTAGATGTTCCTGGTGCATATTGTCTCTCTCCTCCTTTATAGTCCTCTTCCACCAATCCCAACTCTGCTACCCACACGCCGAGTACGCTGCTCTCCTCCAATCAGGAGCAGGTCCTGCTGTTTATTGGTTGAACTGGAGGCAGCTGTGTAGAAGCTGTTTACTCCTCTCCCTGCGCCATATTGTGGGAGAGCAGATGCATAGAATAAGTCTTAATTCAAGTAACTTAGTCCAGTCCGAGTTGCTCCCCACAAACCAGTAGATGGATGATCCTCTATGTCTCTGTCTCCTTGCCTTTCAAACAAATAAAATTGATTAACAATTTTAATTATATACCAATTAGGTACTTAATTTAAAAAGAGGTATTCTAAAAAAAAAGAGGTGTCCTTATGTTTAAAAAAACAAAATCATTTGAGGTAACTTGAAGGTTATCTGAAAATCATAGAGGTGAATAAAAGATCAAAACTGGTATGTGATAAAACCAAGCTTAGACAGTAACAGCTAAGTCCAAGACTTAGTTGGCACTGTATAAATATTCATATCTAAATCATGGTCATGATTCTGTTGCTGGCTCCTGCTCTGGCAGTTTGCTGCACTCTTTGCAGAGAGGAAAATGATTTGCCTTGCTGAAAAACTTTATCACAGCCATGCTTCACCTCACCTGGACTGACAGCTCTCCTCTCTAAGTGAAGGAGGCCCATTAATAATAAAACTAGGCAGCTTCCAGTGCAAATAAATTAATATACTAAAAGAGATAGCCTCTTGTAGTTGGAGTGATGCTTAGGACATTAATATTATAGTGTACAAATTACATTTTTTTTTAAATTTTAGAAAAGTTATTTTCTGTTACCTATTTTTAAAATGTACCAGAGGTCTCTTGAATAACCAGCAGGTGTATGTGCTCATAGCTGCCACAACCTCCCAGAATGCAAAATAGTCATGGTCAGCAGATGGGGGTGGGGGTGAAGGTGGGGGTAAAAAATTCTGCTGAAGGAAATAAGTGAAATAAAAGGCCCAACGTCTTTAAGAGATTATTTCCTTTGAGGCAGCCTTTTTTTATTTTGTGTAGCATTTATCAGGTTGTGATTCAGTTATCTCTTGCTGTAGGGCAAACCATCCCAAAATTCAGTTGCTGGAAAAATATCAGTTTCACATTTCTCACAATCCTGAGGGCTGACTGGGTGCTTCTCCAGTGTTCTTTGGGCTCATTCACAAGATTACATCAGCTGTAGCAAAGGTCAGCAAAATTTCTGTAAAGGACCTGATAGTATTTTAGGCTTTGCCTCTATTGCATATTCTTTTTTGTTATATCTCTTTTTTTGATTTTTTAAAGATTTATCTTTATTTGAAATTCAGAGTTTTTAAAATTTTTTATTATAAACACTTTTATTTAGTAAATATAATTTTCCAAAGTACAGTTTATGTATTACAATGGCTTTCCCCCCATAACTTCCCTCCCACCCGCACTCCTCCATCTCCTGCTCCCTCTCCCATTCCATTCACATCAAGATTCATTTTCAATTCTCTTTATATACAGAAGATTAATTTAGTATATATTAAGTGAAGATTTCATCACTTTGCACCACACAGAACATAAAGTGTAAAATACTGTTTGAGTACTAGTTATAGCATTAATTCACATTGGACAACACATTAAGGACAGAGATCCCACATGAGGAGTAAGTACACAGTGAATAAGCCATTAAAAACACAAAGGCCTGGGATTGGCACTGTGGCACAGTGAGTTAAAGCCCTGGCCTGAAGTGTTGGCATCCCATATGGGCGCTGGTTCTGGTCCCAGCTGCTCTCCTTCTGATCCAGCTCTCTGCTATGGCCTGGGAAAGCAGTACAAGATGGCCTGAGTGCTTGGGTCCCTGCACCCACATGGGAGACCCGGAAGAAGCTCCTGGCTCCTGGCTTTGGATTGGTGTGGCTCCAGGTGTTGCAGCCATCTGGGGAGTGAACCAGCAGATGAAAGAACTCTCTCTCTCTCTCTCTCTATATATATATATACCTCTCTCTGTAACTCTGTTTCAAATAAATAAAATAAATACTAAAAAAAACCTCAAAGGCCAAGGGTCCTGCAAAAACAGGCCTGGGCAACAGCTTATAGTTTGCAGTCCCTGAACCAGTTTCAGCTGAGTTGAAGGCCATGGTAGCCTCAGTCACATGTTTGCTCTCAACTCCGTGTGGCCTCCCATCCTCTGGTAGGCTACATGGTCTGTCTATGGGCAAAATCCAGAAGAGTGGAGGCAGAAGCTATAAGACTTCTTAAGGCACAGCTTTGAAATTCATTTAAAGTCACATATGTCACACTCTGCAGATCAAAGCAAATCACAAGGCAAATCCAGATTTAAGGGACAGGCAAATAGACTGCCTCTAGATGGGGACAGCTACAGATATTATTGTGGTCACAGCTAGAGGAGCTAAGTAGCAGATTTCTTCCATGTGTACTGCCAAGGGAGATTTACAGGTGATGCTGATCTCAAGTATAGATCAGATCTCATCAGAGCATTGTTTGAATAACATCAAATTGAGTCAAAACTTTGAATTTTGGATCCCAGATGGCAGTTGCTGTTCTTACTTTCTTCTTTTGCCAACATCGGCAATCTTTATAATTCTATGAGTACCCCCCTCATCACTCGCAATACTTATTTACAGGTATCTCTCCCATGAGATTATTAACTCCCTGGGGAAGAGACCACCAGGGCCTTACAACTTTGCCCTGCAGTACCAATAATGCATACAGATATGTGTGGAATTTAATTGAATATGTTTTGAATTTAATTGAATAGCCTTACTGAGGCTTAAAAGTCAGACAATTTAAGAATCCAACATGACCTACAAATTCCATAAGAGAAGCACATATCAAAAGGTTATTTTTCACACCCAAATATTGTCTAATCGATCAGATGGTTAAGCTTTGTAGCAGTTTTCCAAACATATAATCAAGCATTAGGAAGCATATGCTTAATAAGTTCACACTAGTAATCATCTTTAAGGATATATTATATTTTAACCTTAAATGTAACAGTAGTTTATAATATATACAGTCTGCGGTCCATGACAGAGGTGTTTCTGGAGAGGGCTTCTCATCTTCAGCAAGTGCAGCTATTAGTTGCTCATTGAATTTTTCAGCAAGTGCTTTCTCCAAAACCTCAACATCCTTTTTCTTCCACCTGATGGAAAGCTTTGACAATTTATCATGTTTGGGAGCAGCTGGGGTATATTCCTAATTGATGATTTGCTATCTTGTATTTCTTACTTGACTATCCACATCTTTCATTCTCTTCAGCATTTTCCTCCAGTGTCTCCTGTCTTACTGAACTTGACGGATGGTACTGCTTTTGTGCACATGCAGGCAGTATCTTCAGTCTCATCTGCCTCCTTCCTTTGTGTTACAAATACAGAAATGATAACATGTATATTGCACTTTAAAAAAAGATTTATTTATTTGAAAGACAGAGTTACACAGAGAGAAGTAGAGATAGAGAGACCTTCCATCTGCTGGTTCATTCCCTGGATGGCCTCAAAGGCGGGATCAATGGCAGGGTCCAAAGCCAGGAGCCAGGAGCTTCTTCCTGGTCTGCCACTTGGGTGCAGGGGCCTAAGCACCTGGGCCCTCCTCTGCTGCTTTCCCAGGAGCATTTGCAGGGAGCTGGATCAGAAATGAAGCAGCTGGGGCTTGAACTGGTGCCCATATGGGATGCCAGTACTGCAGATGGCAGCTTTAACCACTAAGCCACAGTGCTGACCCCAGTATATGGCACTTGGACACCAACAAAATGCATTCATACACACTATATCAGTTTATTCTTAATATATCAATCCTATGAGATGGATACTACCATGACCATCTTTTAGAAATACCTGAAACTTAACAGGCAGAAACCAACCTCAGTATTTCCCAGGATTCCTGATTTGGTTAAAGCAGTCCATTTTTTAGTCATCCAAGTCTGACTGCTAAATCTTCCTTTCCCCTTACAATACGTGACTTAGTGACTTAGTCAGTCACTAAGACCATGTTGTCTCTCTCTCTCTCTCTCAAACCCCTAATCCTGAAAAATTCTCATTTCATCTAGATCTGTGTCAAATCTTTATCATAATTTTAATATTTTTACATTCCATCAGGATTGTATACATTTTTATTAACATGTAATAATTGTTCCTCTTCATGTGTTGTAGTACAATATTTACAGCATGCACTGATCAAATCATGGTAATTAGCATTCCATAGCCTTATCATTTTTTTTTTATGTTTGGAGACATTGAGCTTCTCTCTTCTGGTTCTTCATAAAATATGTTAATCAGTAACTGTAGTACACTCACTCCTCTAAGGAACATTAGAACATATTTCTTCTAGTTGACTCTTTTGAATACCCATTTTCCAAACTCCCTCTATTCTTCTTCCTCAACCTCTAGTAATCACTATTCTGTTTAGATCCACATTTTTAAGAACTTCCACAGATGAGAGGAAAACATGAGATTTGTCTATCTATATCTGACTTATTTCACTTAACATGATGTCTTCATTCTTTATGTCTGGTATCACAGTTCCATGTTTATTACAGCACTATTCACAATATCCAAGATATGGAATCAACATAGCAGTCCATCAAGGATGAATGCAGTTTAAAAATGTGGTGTATATACACAGTGGAATGATATTCAATTACAGAGGAATGTTTCAGAATCTTACGTCTGCTACTTGGACTTCCAACTTGTTCATCTGGTCCTTCGCATTACCACCAGGGCGGTCTTCCTCAAACCCAACTTTTTCGTGCACACCTGCTTAAATCAGTCAGTAGCTAGTTTCACAGGGGGCACAATCCAAAGGCCATGGAACCCTTCACAATCTACCTCAGCCTACCAACTCTTGCTGTTCTGATATGCACACTGCTTCCTCAGAATGCAATTTTATTCTCTGGTGCCCTCCCTGCTAGAACCACACCCATTTAACTCACTGAAGTCCCAAGACCTCCATAGCATTTCTTCTTAAAGATAAATGTGCATAGGCCTATCTGGGGGATCTGAGCATCTGCACTTTAATAAATCCATTGGTGATAGAATACTGCTGGTTGTCAGTATATGTTGCGCACTATAGCTGCACTTTTTGCTAGAAATCTTCTCAATGCTAAAAATGTTCTCTGTGTTTTACTCCACAGTAGGCACTAATCATGGGCAGCTACTGTGCACTTGAAATGTAATTGAGATTGAGGAACTTAATTTTAACTGTACTCAATTAAAATTTCAGAAGCCACATGTGGGTAAGTGTCCACCACATTGAGTAATGCTGATCTATAGAAATGCCTTCCAGTCCATTGTGTAAAAAGATTAGAAGTTGCCACTGTATGATAACATGAAAAATCCAAATTGAAAAATCAACAGCTGTTCTTGGATCTGGAGAGATCATAGGGCAAACCACTGCCCATCAAAATGAAGAGACAGACAGGTAAAGGTAGAGAATTATAACCTACAGGAACAGAAACCCAAAAGGTGAGTCTTTCACAGAATCAGTGCTCTGGAAGGAAAAGTGAAATGATTAGTTGCTGGTGGCTTGTGTAGGCAGGTCTAAGGATTAAAGACTCCAGAGTATTCAATAATGAAGATGCCCCCACATTTTGTGAGTTTTACCTCCTGGAGTTCTATCAGGTTCATTCAGTGACTATCAGAGTAAAAAATCACTTGGTGCTACTGGCAGAGGAAGAGAAAAGGAACTCCAGGGCCTTCTGCTCTTCTTAACAAGGTCTGCCCTCAGGAGAAATTGGCTAACCAGAGCCTAGAGACTGTAACAGAGCTTAACTGATCTAGGAGAAGGGAAATGCTCAGCTCTAACTGGCAATTGAGTTACACATGGAGGAAGGAAAATACCCAACCCCAGGTCCCCGTAACCATCCCATTCCACTTCAGGTGTGTGTTTTGGGTTGCAGGTAATGGGGGAGACTGAGAAGCACATATGAAGTCCACATTAGAGGCACAGGCTCACTAAAAGGCTGAGATTTGATCAGAGAGTATGGAATACATCCCATACCACTCACCTTACCAGCATATTACCAATGGCCTATTTAACCTGTAAATCAAGTAATATTATCAAGAAAAAGTTACAGGGAATATTAAAAGGCAATAACATAGTTGAAGAGACAGAATAAACAAAAAAACTAAACTTAGATATGGCAGGAATATTTGAATTAACAGACAATGAATTTAAAGCTTCTATGATTAATATGCTAAGGGTTCTAATGAATACAGTAGACAACATGAAAGAATGGATGGGCAAGGTAAGCAGAGAGATGTAAGGACCAAAAAGAAATGCTAGAGATGAAAAACACTGTAACAAGATGAATAATGCCTTTGAGAGGTTCACTAGTTTGATTGACACAGCTCAGGAAAGAATCTCTGAGCTTGAAGATATCTCAACTGAAACTGCCAAAACTGAAAAAGCAGAGATTTGAAAGGCTGAAAAAAGAGAATGGGATATTCAAGAGCTGTGAGACATCTGCAAAAGATATGACTGCAGAGTAGCTTATGTACTATTTTTTGTAATAAATGTAATAACTACAAAAGGAAGAAGAAGAGGAGGAGGAGACAGTATGAGCAGACTTGTATCTACTAAAAAAAACTGAATCGGTAATTTTGAGCCTTCCAAACAGAAACATTAGGCCCGTGGAGGTTCACCAGTGAATTCAAACAAACACTGAAGGAATAAATTATACAAATTTTCTCCAGAAAACAAGCAGAGGGAATACTTCTGAACTCATTCCTAGGAGCCAGCATTGGTCTAATACCAAAATCAGACAAAGATATTAAAAGAAAACTATAGACCAATATCTCTTGAATAAAAAGGCAAATATGCTCAACCAAATTTAAGCTAATTTAATCCAACAGTTGTCAAAAGAATAGTACACCACGACCAAGAAGGATTTACCCCAAGTACACAAGGCTGTTTTAAGATTCAAAAACTGGGGCCGATGCTGCAGTGCAGCAGGTTAAAGCCCCAGCCTGCAGCACCGGCATCCCATATGGGCTGGTTCAAGTGCTGGCAGTTCCTCTTCTGATCCAGCTCTCTGCTATGGCCTGGGAAAGCAGTAGAGGATGGCCCAAGTTCTTGGGCCCCTGCCCCCACGTGGGAAGCCGGAAGAAGCTCCTGGCTCCTGGTTTCAGATCAGCTCTGCTCTGGCTGTTGCGCTCTTTTGGGGAGTGATCCAACAGAATGGAAGACCTCTCTCTCTGGTTCCACCTCTCTGTAACTCTATCTTTCAAATAAATAAAATAATTCTTTAAAAAACAAAATTCAAAAACCAATTAATGAATTCCATCACAGCAGTATGCTAAAGAAGAAAAATCACATGATAATATCAATAGATGCAAAAAAGCCAATACTCATTCAGGATTTAAGAAAACCTTTTGTAAACTGGAACTAGGAGCACTCTCTCAACTTAATAAAGAATACACACACACACACACACACACACACAAACCCTACAGCTAACATTATATTTAATAGTGAGAAACTAGACGTTCTCCCACTAGGTCCAAGATTAAGGCAAGAATGTCCTCTTACCACTGCTTTCTTAAAATGATATTAGAACGCTGGTGCTGTGGCTCAATAGCCTAATCCTCCACCTAGCGGTGCCGGCACACTGGGTTCTAATCCCGGTCGGGGCGCCGGATTCTGTCCCGGTTGCTGCTCCTCCAGGCCAGCTCTCTGCTGTGGCCCAGGAGTGCAGTGGAGGATGGCCCAAGTGCTTGGGCCCTGCACCCCATGGGAGACCAGGAGAAGCACCTGGCTCCTGCCATCCGATCAGCACAGTGTGCCGACCACAGCGCACCAGCTGTGGCGGCCATTGGAGGGTGAACTGACGGCAAAAGGTGTGAGGAGCAACTGAGACTAGACTAAATTACTGGAACTAGGGCTAATTCTATGCATCTGATCTCCCACAATATGGCGCTGAGAGAGAGCAAACAACTTCTACGCAGCTGCCTTGCCAATTTGACTAACAAGTGGCAGGAGCTGATCCTGCTCCTGATTGGAGGAGAGCAGCGTGCTCGGCGTGTGGGAAGCAGAGTTGGGATTGGTGGAAGAGGACTATAAAGGAGGAGAGAGACAGCATGCACCGGGAAACGTCTGAGGAACATCTGAGCAACCCCTGAGAGCCGGCCGGCGGTGTGCTGCTCCTCCGCGGAAGCGGGGAAAGCGGCAGGGGTGCCACCCCTCCGCAGAGGCGGGGGGGCCGGCAGCTAACCCAGGAAGAGACGGGGAAAGAGAACAGCGCAGGGTTTGGCTGGCAGCAAACCCGGGAAGGGCCGGGCAAAAAGAACAGTGCAGGGTCCAGTGTCGTTCCTCCACGATTGGGGGAGCGACAAAAAGGAAGACCTTTCTCTCTCTCTCTCTCTCTCTCTCTCACTGTCCACTCTGCCTGTCCAAAAAAAATGATATTAAAAGTCTTAGAAAATGTAGTAAGAAAGGGAAATAAAAGAGATGCCATTTGGGAAGAAATGAGTAAAACTATATTTGCCCACAAATGACATGATGTCTATGCAGAAAATCCAAAAGATAAAAAAAAAAAAAATGCTCCAAGAACTAATAAGTAATTATAGCTAGGTTGCAGGATGCAAAGTTAATCTATAAAAGTTGATTTCTTTCCTATATATCAACGATGAACAAGTGGGATTTGAAATTACATCACAATACCATTTAGATTAGCACCTCCAAAATAGAAATACTAAGGTATAAATCTAACAAGATATGTGTAATATCTATATGAGGAACACTATCAAATTCTCATGAAAGAAGAATGAATGGAGAAGATAGTCCATGTTTATATAGAAACCTCAGGATCATCAAGATGTCAGTTCTTTTCAACATAATCCATAAATTCAATTCAATCCTACTCAAAATTCCAGCAACTCATTTTGTATATATTGACAAAATGATTTTAAATTTTATATTAAGAGACAAAATATCTAGGATAGCCATCACAATATTGAAGAAAAAGTTGGAAGAATGACAGTAATGACTCCAAGGCTTATTATAAAGCTATGGTAATCAGTGTGGTATTAAAAAAAGAGACAAAAAGACAAATGGAACAGAATAAAGTTCCCAGAAATACACCTGTATAAATAATAAACTGATCTTTGACAAGAGAGCAAAGGCAATACAATAGAGAAAAGACAGTCCTTTCAATAAACAGTGCTGCAACAACTTGATATTCACATGCCAACAAAATGAATCTAGACACAGACTTAACACTTCCTGATTCTCTCTGATTAGATCACAGACTTAAATGAAAAATCCAAACTATGAAACTCCTAAAGCATAATACAAGACAAAATCGAAATGTCCTTGGATTTGATGCTAATCTTTTATAAGCAACACCAAACACACAGTCCATGAAAAACAATTGGTATATTAGACTTCATTAAAATTTCTGCTCTGCAAAAGATGGTTAAGTGAATAAAAACACAAGCCATTTACTGTGAAAATATTTTTAGAAGATATATTTGATAAAGGACTTTCATCCCAAATACACAGGGGGAAAAAACTCTTAAAATCCAACACTAAGAAAACAATCTTACTAAACAATGTGCCAAAGACTTTAACGGAGCAAATACTAGAAGGAAGCATGAATGAATTGCTTTATCATACAAGAGAGGGAGCACTTAACAAATCATGAATCAAAATTAAGAAGCAGTAAAAGTTTCTTAATCCTGAATATATAAAAATATTTTTATGAGGAAGAAAACCATAACAAAGAAAAAACTAATATATATCATTAGAGGGCTTATATTTTTCTCATGATTTCATTATGAACATTTTTCAAACAGGATAAATCTGACATTTTTCAAACAGGATAAATCTGAAAAATATTTATAGAGACCACCCAAATAGCCATCACATAAATTTTACCCTTAGCATTTTATTGTACTTAGTTTTATCACATAGTTATATACATTTGTCCATCCATCAGTTAATTTTAATTTTGGATGTATTTCAAAGTAAATTTCACACATCAATACATCGCTGTCTAAATCCTTCTGCAGGTATATCATTACCAGAATTAAATGTTTGTTTACAGGTTTTGTTCCTGATACAAAATTTAAATACAAGGAAATGCACAAATCTTAAGTGTACATTCACTGATTTTTGACAAATGCATATGTTTGTGTAAATGATAACCATAGGGTTAATATTAGAAGTATATAGAATTCTCAAAATTGAGAAACTGAAAACAATAAGAAAATAGGTAAATGAACAGTTTCACAAAAAAGAGATGGCTTTAAACATAAGGAAAGATGCCCAATCTACCCATAATAAAAGAAATGCTTAACAGTGATCAATCCAAAGGGAAATTAAGAAAAGAATCCCATTTACAATAGCATCAAATAGAATAAAATATTTAGGAATAAACTTAACCAAAGAGGTTAAAGAATTGTACACTGGAAACTACAAAACATAGCTGAAAAAAAATTAAAAAGCCACAAATAAATGCAAAGACATCTCATTTTCCCATCGTCAGAGATCGAAAGGTTATGATGTCAATACTACTTAATCTGCAAATTAAATATAATCTCCATCAGAATCCCAATGAAGCTTTTTTCTTTTTTTGAGAAATAGAAAATTTAATCCTAAAATTTACATGGAATCTCAAAGAACCATAAATAGCCAATGACATCTTGAGAAAAAAGAACAACGTTGGTGATCTCACACTTCCTATTTCAAAGCTTATTACAAAACTATGGTAATCAAAACAGTGCGTTACTGGCATAAGGAAAGACAAATAGAGAGCCTAGAAACAATCCTTAGCATGGTCAAATGATTTTCAATAAGTATGTCCAGATCATTCATGGGAAAAGAACAGTCTTTTCAACAAATGGTCCTGGAAAATGGGGTACCAACATGCAAAACAATGAAACTGCACCCTTATTTAACACCATAGGCAAAAATTAACAAACTAGATCAGTGACCTATACATAGGAGCTACAACTATAAAACTCTGAAAAGACAAAGGAAAAATAAAACAAAACACAAAGGAAAACTTTTAAAAGAAGGCAATGGATTCAGCAATCATTTCTTGGATGTGACACCAAAGGAATAGGCAACAAAATATAGAAACTGAAACTTATCAAAATTAAAAACATTTGTGTATGGAAAAACACTATCAAAAAGCAAAAAACCACAAATGATAAAAAGTATTTTCTTTTTTTAACTTTTATTTAATGAATATAAATTTCCACAACAGCTTATGGATTACAATGGCTTCCCCCCCTCCCCATAACTTCCCTCCCACCTGCAACCCTACCCTCTCCCGCTCCCTCTCCCCTTCCATTCACATCAAGATTCATTTTCAATTTTCTTTATATACAGAAGATAAGTTTAGCATATATTAAGTAAAGATTTCAACAGTTTGCACCCACATAGAAACACAAAGTGAAAAATACCATTTCAGTACTAGTTATAGCATTAAATCACAATGTGCAGCACATTAAGGACAGAGATCCTACATGAGGAGTAAGTGCACAGTGACTCCTGTTGTTGACTTAACAAATTGACACTCTTGTTTATGGCATCAGTAATCACCCTAGGCTCTTGTCATGAGTTGCCAAGGCTATGGAAGCCTTTTGAGTTCACCGACTCTGATCATATATAGGCAAGGTCATAGTCAGAGTGGAAGTTCTCTCCTCCCTTCAGAGAAAGGTACCTCCTTCTTTGATGACCTGTTCTTCCCACTATGATCTCACTCGCGGAGATCGTTCATTTAGGGGTGTGTGTGTGTGTGTGTGTGTGTTTTCCCCAGAGTGTCTTAGCTTTCCATGCCTGAAATACTCTCATGGGCTTTTCAGCCAGATCCGCATGCCTTAAGGGCTGATTCTGAGGCCAGAGTGCGGTTTAGGACATCTCCCATTCTATGACTCTGTTGTGTATCTCACTTCCCATGTTGGATCATTCTCTCCCTTTTTTATTCTATCAGCTAGTATTTGCAGACACTAGTCTTGTTTATGTGATCCCTTTGGCTCTTAGTCCTATCATTATGATCAATTGTGAGCAGAAATTGATCACTTGGACTAGTGAGATGGCATTGGTACATGCCACCTTGATGGGATTGAATTGGAATCCCCTGGTATCTTTCTAACTCTACCGTTTGGTGCAAGTCAGCTTGAGCATGTCCCAAATTGCACATCTCTTCCCTCTCTTATTCCCACTCTTATATTTAACAGCCATCACTTTTCAGTTAAATTTCAACACTTAAGAATAACTATGTATTCACTACAGTATTCAAGCAAAAGTATTAAGTAGAACAAACAAACAAAAATACTAAGAGGGATAACGTATTAAGTTGTTCATCAACAGTCAGGGCAAGTGCTGGTCAAGTCACCATTTCTCACAGTGTTCGTTTCACTTCAACAGGTTTCCTTTTTGGTGCTCGGTTAGTTGTCACCGATCAGGGAGAACATATGATATTTGTCCCTTTGGGACTGCCTTATTTCATGCAGCATAATGTTTTCCAAATTCCTAACAGGGATCACTTTTCAGTTAAAATTTAAACACCTAAGAATAATTGTGTGTTAATTACAGAGTTCAACCAATAGTACTAGAACAAAAAATATTGAAATGGATAGTGTATTACATTGTACATCAACCGTTAGGACAAGAGCTGATCAAGTCACTGTTTCTCATAGTGTCCATTTCAATTCAACAGGTTTCCCCTTTGGTGCTCCGTTAGTTGTCACTGATCAGGGAGAACATATGATATGTGTCCCTTTGGGACTGGCTTAGTTCACTCAGCATGATGTTTTCCAGATTCCTCCATCTTGTTGCAAATGATCGGGTTTCATTGTTTTTGACTGCTGTATAGTATTCTATAGAGTACATGTCCCATAATTTCTTTATCCAGTCTACTGTTGATGGGCATTTGGGTTGGTTCCAGGTCTTAGCTATTGTGAATTGAGCTGCAATAAACATTAATGTGCAGACAGCTTTTTTGTTTGCGAATTCCATTTCCTTTGGGTAAATTCCAAGGAGTGGGATGGCTGGGTTGTATGGTAGGGTTCTATTCAGTTTTCTGAGGAATCTCCGCACTGCCTTCCATAGTGGCTTAACCAGTTTGCATTCCCACCAACAGTGGGTTAGTGTCCCCTTTTCCCCACATCCTCTCCAGCATCTATTGTTGGTAGATTTCTGAATGTGGGCCATTCTAACCGGGGTGAGGTGGAACCTCATCGTGGTTTTGATTTGCATTTCCCTGATTGCTAGTGATCTTGAACATTTTTTCATGTGTCTGTTGGCCATTTGGATTTCCTCTTTTGAAAAATGTCTATTGAGGTCCTTGGCCCATCTCTTAAGTGGGTTGTTTGTTTTGATGTTGTGGAGTTTCTTGATTTCTTTGTAGATTCTGGTTATCAACCCTTTATCTGTTGCATAGTTTTCAAATATTTTTTCCCATTCCGTCAGTTGCCTCTTCCCTTTCCTCACTGTTTCTTTTGAAGTACAGAAACTCCTCAATGTGATGCAATCCCAGATGTTAATTTTGGCTTTGACTGACTGTGCTTCTGGGGTATTTTCCAAGAAGTCTTTGCCAGTACCTATATCTTGCAGGGCTTTTCCAGTGCTCTCTAATAATCTGATGGTGTCAGGTCGTAGATTTAAGTCCTTAATCCATGTTGAGTGAATTTTTGTGTAAGGTGAAAGGTAGGTGTGGGGAGCAACTCGGACTAGACTAAGTTACTGGAATTAGGACTTATTCTATGCATCTGCTCTCCCACAATATGGCGCTGGGAGAGAAGAAAACAGCTTCTACGCAGCTGCCTCCAGTTCAGCCAATAAACTGTAGGACTTGCTCCTGATTGGAGGAGAGCAGCGTACTCGGCGTGTGGGCAGCAGAGTTGGGATTGGCAGAGGAGGACTATAAAGGAGGAGAGAGACGGCATGCACCAGGAACATCTAAAGGGAACATCTAAGGGGAACACCTAAGGGGAACACCTGTGCAGCCCCCGAGAGAGCCGGCCGGCGGTGTGCCGCTCCCCCGCGGAAGTGGGGAATGTGGCAGGGGGAACCGCCCTTCCACGGAGGTGGAAGGGACGGTAGCCAACCCGGGAAGAACCAGCAGCAAACCCGGGGAGGGCCGAGCAGACGAAAGAACAGCGCAGGGTCCTGTGTCGTTCCTCCATGAAGAGGGGGAGCGACATAATGGTGCCGTGACTCGGATAGGAAACCTATGCAGGGTTTAGTGTCGTTCCTCCATGAAGAGGGGGAGCGACATAATGGTGCCGTGACTCGGATAGGAAACCTAGGACGGATAGGAAACTTAGGAGGGAAGAAATGGGAAGAAATGGGAAAATATTGGAGAGAGAGACTAGCAAACAGCCTAGGGAAAGGCCGGACGAAAAAGGTGCCGGAAGAAGCAATTGAAAGCCTAGGCATAGACTCAGATACGGACTACGGGGGGAAGCTGGGAGAAATCTCTAAGGTCGAAAGCGAAAGTGAAAGCTAGAACAAACAGACTCAGATACGGACTGTGGGGAGAAGCCAGGAGAAATGAGGGAGGAGTATTGTTGGAGGAAAGCTTGGGGAAACATACTGGGTAGAGAAAAATGTTAGGGAAATTGAAGCTGCGGGGGCAGGCCGAGGCGGAGACGAAAGCCACTTTGGGATTCTCAAGTTAGCCCGGGAATGGGGGGCAAAGAGTTGAAACCAGAAGCGGAAATGTAAGCCAGGTTGGGATCCGTCTGATTAGCCCGGGGAGCAGAGGACGGGAAGCCAGATCGTGGGGCGGAAACGTGAGCTGGGTTGAATTCGCCAGGTTAGCCCGGGGAACTTAGATTGAATACTAGTGGCGGAGACGTGAGCTGGGGCTGTGTGACTTGCGGAGGCTGCCACGCGCAGAGAGAGCGTGCGGGGCACAAGTAGATAGGGAACGCTGGGCTAGTGCGAGACCGCGGAGTGTGCACGCGAAGCCGAGCCGCGCAGAGCCGCGAAGCCGCGCAGATAAGAGAAGCGGGCTGAAGCGGCTCAGCCGGGAAGCCACCGAGAAGCAGCCTCGGGGCGGGCGCCGGGAAGCCGCGGGGATAAGAGAAACAGAAATTTAGAAGTAAAATGAGAGAAATAGGAATGTTGGCAGACAGAAGTAAAATGGGAGAAATAGGAGATAGAGAAATAGAGAAATAGAAAGGCCTCCCCACAATACTGCAATGAGAAGGCTTGGATTCGGTCTGCCTGATTAGTGAGGCGATGAGCACCTGCGGGCGGCTAGCAGCTTATGCGCCGCAGGTCACCGAAGACAGGCACGTTATCAACACCAATAAGTCACCCCACAACATGGCAATGAGAGAGCTTGGATTCGGTCTGCCTGATTAGGGCGTAAGCACCAACAGGCGGCTCGACCAGAGTATGAGCTGCAGGTCACCGAAGATAGGCACGAATCAACACCAATAAGCCTCCCCACAATATGGCGCTGAGAAGGCTTGGATTCGGTTTGCCTGATAGGGCTTGTAAGCACCTGCAGGCAGAGCAGAGCATGCGCTGCAGGGCACCGAACACAGGCACGCATCAGCGCCTAAAAACCTCCTCACAACATGGCGAAGAGAGGACCCGGATTCGGTTTGCCTGATTGATAGGACTTGTAAGAACCTGTGGCAACTCTAGCAAGTAGAGCAGAGTGTGTGCCATGGGACACCGAAGACAGGCGCGTATCAACGCCAAAAAATAAAAAAAAAGGGGGATCTGTGGGGAGCAACTCGGACTAGACTAAGTTACTGGAATTAAGACTTATTCTATGCATCTGCTCTCCCACAATATGGCGCTGGGAGAGAAGAAAACAGCTTCTACGCAGCTGCCTCCAGTTCAGCCAATAAACTGTAGGACTTGCTCCTGATTGGAGGAGAGCAGCGTACTCGGCGTGTGGGCAGCAGAGTTGGGATTGGCAGAGGAGGACTATAAAGGAGGAGAGAGACGGCATGCACCAGGAACATCTAAAGGGAACATCTAAGGGGAACACCTAAGGGGAACACCTGTGCAGCCCCCGAGAGAGCCGGCCGGCGGTGTGCCGCTCCCCCGCGGAAGTGGGGAATGTGGCAGGGGGAACCGCCCTTCCACGGAGGTGGAAGGGACAGTAGCCAACCCGGGAAGAACCAGCAGCAAACCCGGGGAGGGCCGAGCAGACGAAAGAACAGCGCAGGGTCCTGTGTCGTTCCTCCACGAAGAGGGGGAGCGACAGTAGGGGTCTTGCTTCATGGTTCTGCACGTGAAAATCCAATTTTCCCAGCACCATTTATTGAATAGACTGTCCTTACTCCAGGGATTGGTTTTGGATCCTTGATCAAATATGAGTTGGCTGTAGATGTTTGGATTGATTTCTGGTGTTTCTATTCTGTTCCATTGGTCTATCCATCTGTTTCTGTACCAGTACCATGCTGTTTTGATAACAACTGCCCTGTAGTATGTCCTGAAATGTGGTATTGTGATGCCTCCGGCTTTGTTTTTGTTGTACAAGATTGCTTTAGCTATCGAGGTCTCCTGTGTCTCCATGTGAATTTCAGCATCATTTTTTCCATATCTGAGAAGAAGGTCTTCGGTATCTTGATTGGTATTGCATTGAATCTGTAAATTGCTTTTGGGAGAATGGACATCTTTTTTTTTTTTTTTTTTTTTTTTGGACAGGCAGAGTGGACAGTGAGAGAGAGAGACAGAGAGAAAGGTCTTCCTTTGCCATTGCTTCACCCTCCAATGGCCGCCGTGGCCAGCATGCTGCGGCCGGTGCACTGCGCTGATCCGATGGCAGGAGCCAGGTGCTTCTCCTAGTCTCCCATGGGGTGCAGGGCCCAAGTACTTGGGCCATCCTCCACTGCACTCCCTGGCCACAGCAGAAAGGTGGCCTGGAAGAGGGGTAACCGCGACACAATCCGGTTTCCCGACTGGGACTAGAACTTGGTGTGCCGGCGCTGCAATCAGAGGATTAGCCTAGTGAGCAGCGGCACCGGCTAGTATCCTCTTCTATTTCCTTCTTTAAGGTTTTGTAATTTTCATCGTAGAGATCATTAACATCCTTGGTTAAGTTTATTCCAAGGTATTTGATTGGTTTTGTAGCTATTGTGAATGGGATTGATCTTAGAAGTTCTTCCTCAGCCAGGGCATTGCCTGTGTATACAAAGGCTGTTGATTTTTGTGCACTGATTTTATATCCTGCTACTTTTCCAAACTCTTCTATGAGTTCCAATAGTCTCTTAGTAGAGTTCTTTGGGTCCCCTAAATAAAGAATCATATCATCTGCAAAGAGGGATAGTTTGAGTTCTTCCTTCCCAATTTGTATCCCTTTAATTTCTTTTTCTTGCCTGATGGCTCTGGCTAGAACTTCCAGAACTATATTGAATAGCAGTGGTGAGAGTGGACAACCCTGTCTGGTACCAGATCTCAGTGGAAATGCTTCCAACTTTTCCCCATTCAATAGGATGTTGGCTGTGGGTTTTTCATAAATTGCTTTGATTGTATTGAGGAATGTTCCTTCCAAACCCAGTTTGCTTAGAGTTTTCATCATGAAAGGGTGTTGTATTTTATCAAATACTTTCTCTGCATCTATTGAGATAGTCATATGGTTTTTCTTCTGCAGTCTGTTAATGTGGTGTATCACGTTGATTGTTTTGCACACATTGAACCATCCCTGCATACCAGGGATAAATCCCACTTGGTCTGGGTGGATAATCTTTCTGATGTGTTGTTGCATTCTATTGGCGAGAATTTTATTGAGGATTTTTGCATCTATGTTCATCAGGGATATTGGTCTGTAATTCTCTTACAATGCTGCATCTTTTTCCAGCTTAGGAATTAAGGTGATGCTGGCTTCATAGAAAGAATTTGGGAGGATTCCCTCTTT
Organism: Oryctolagus cuniculus; assembly: GCF_964237555.1. NCBI lineage: Eukaryota > Metazoa > Chordata > Mammalia > Lagomorpha > Leporidae > Oryctolagus > Oryctolagus cuniculus. The sequence continues at coordinate 119,519,013 of NC_091435.1, read as the reverse complement.
TTCGATTGTTCTGAATAGTTTGAGAAGAATTGGAGTTAGTTCTTCTTTAAATGTCTGGTAGAATTCAGCAGTGAAACCATCCAGTCCTGGGCTTTTCTTTGTTGGGAGTGTCACTCCCCCTCTTCGTGGAGGAACGACACAGTACCCTGCGCTGTTCTTTTGTCTGCTCGGCCCTCCCCGGGTTTGCTGCTGGTTCTTCCTGGGTTGGCTACTGTCCTTTCCACCTCCGTGGAAGGGCGGTTCCCCCTGCCACATTCCCCACTTCCGCGGGGGAGCGGCACACCGCCGGCCCGCTCTCTCGGGGGCTGCACAGGTGTTCCTCTTAGATGTTCCCCTTAGATGTTCCTGGTGCATGTTGTCTCTCTCCTCCTTTATAGTCCTTTTCCACCAATCCCAACTCTGCTACCCACACGCCAAGTATGCTGCTCTCCTCCAATCAGGAGCAGCTCCTGCAGCTTGTCAAGTTGGTGAAAGGCAGCTGGGTAGAAGCTGTTTGCTCCTCTCCCAGCGCCATATTGTGGAGAGCAGATGCATAGAATAAGTCTTAATTCCAGTAACTTAGTCTAGTCCGAGTTGCTCCCAGTTGCTCCCCACAGATCCCCCTTTCTTTTTATTTTTGGCGTTGATTCACGCCTGTCTTCGGTGCCCCGCGGCACACACTCTGCTCTGCTTGCTAGAGTTGCCCACAGGTGCTTACAAGCCCTATTAATCAGGCAAACCGAATCCGGGTCCTCTCTTCGCCATGTTGTGAGGAGGTTTTTAGGCGCTGATGCGTGTCTGAGTTCGGTGTCCTGCAGCGCATACTCTGCTCTGCTAGAACTGCCTGCAGGTGCTTATCGCCTAACCAGGCAGACCGAATCCAAGCCTTCTCATTGCAGGATTGTGGGGAGACTTATTGATGTTAATTCGTGCCTGTCTTCGGTGACCTGCGGCGCATAAGCTGCTAGCCGCCCGCAGGTGCTCACCACCTCCTTAATCAGGCAGACCGAATCCAAGCTCTCTCATTGCCATGTTGAGGGGAGGCCTTATTTTTCTCTATTTCTCTATCTCCGGGCATTCCTATCTCTCCCATTTTACTTCTATCTGCCAACATTCCTATTTCTCTCATTTTACTTCTAAATTTCTGTTTCTCTTATCCCTGCGGCTTCCCAGCGCCCGCCCCGAGGCTGCTTCTCGGCGGCTTCCCGGCTCTGAGCCGCTTCAGCCCGCGCTTCTCTCATCTGCGCGGCTTCCCGGCGCCCGCCCTGCCGCGGGCTCCCGGCTCTGCGCGGCTCGGCTTCGTGCGCACACTCCGCGGTCTCCACGCCCTTCACGCCCGCACCATGGCCTCGCGCCAGCCCCGCGTTCCCTATCTATTCATGCCCCGTGCTCTCTCTGCACGTGGCGGCTTCCGCAAATCACACAGCGTAGCTCACATTTCCGCCGCTGGCATTCAGTCCAAGTTCCCCGGACTAACCTGGCGAATTCCAACCTGGTGGCCCACGTCTCTGCCTCTGGTTCCAGATTTTCACCTTTTGCTCCCCGGGCTGACTTGAAGAATTCCAAGCTGGCTTACGTCTCCGCCTCGGCCTGCACTCGTGGCTTCATCCTCCCTAACATTTTTCTCTACCCGGTATGTTTCCCTAAGTTTTCTTCTAACAATATTCCTCCCTCATTTCTCCTGGCCTCTCCCCACAGTCCGTATCCAAGTCTAAGTTTCTTATAGGTTTCACTTTCACTTTCAACCTGCAGTCCGTATCTGAGTCTAAGTTTCTTCTTGCTTTCGCTTTAAATCCTAACTTCTTTCCCACAGTCCGTATCCGAGTCTATGCCTAGGCTTTCGATAGCTTCTTCCGGCACCTTTTCTGTCCGGCTTTTCCCTAGGCTCTTTGCTAGTCTGTTTCTCCAGTATTTTCCACTTCTTCCCGTTTCTTCCCTCCTGGGTTTCCTATCCGAGTCACGGCACCATTATGTCGCTCCCCCTCTTTGTGGAGGAACGACACAGGACCCTGCGCTGTTCTTTTGTCTGCTCGGCCCTCCCCGGGTTTGCTGCTGGTTCTTCCCGGGTTGGCTACTGTCCCTTCCACCTCCGTGGAAGGGCGGTTCCCCCTGCCACATTCCCCAATTCTGCAGGGGAGCGGCACACCGCTGGCCGGCTCTCTCGGGGGCTGCACAGGTGTTCTTCTTAGATGTTCCCCTTAGATGTTCCTGGTGCATGTTGTCTCTCTCCTCCTTTATAGTCCTTTTCCACAATTCCAAATCTGCTACCCACACGCCAAGTACGCTGCTCTCCTCCAATCAGGAGCAGCTCCTGCAGCTTGTCAAGTTGGTGAAAGGCAGCTGGGTAGAAGCTGTTTGCTCCTCTCCCAGCGCCATATTGTGGGAGAGCAGATGCATAGAGTAAGTCTTAATTCCAGTAACTTAGTCTAGTCCGAGTTGCTCCCAGTTGCTCCCCACAGGGAGGGCCTTTATTACTGTTTCAATTTCTGTCTCAGTTATGGGTCTGTTTAGGTTTTTGATGTCTTCCTGGTTCAATTTAGGTAGGTTGCATGTGTCCAGGAATCTATCCATTTCTGATAGATTTTCTTGTTTGCTGGCATATAAGTCCTTGTAGTAATTTCTGATGATTCTTTTTATTTCTGTGGGGTCTGTTGTTACATTTCCTTTTTCATCTCTGATTTTATTGATTTGGGTCTTTTCTTTTTTTAGTTAGTTGGGCCAATGGGGTGTCAATTTTGTTTATTTTTTCAAAAAACCAGCTCCTCGTTTGGTTGATTTTGTAATGTTTTTTTGGATTCAATCCTGTTGATTTCTTCTCTGATTTTAATTATTTCTCTTCTCCTACTAGATTTGGGTCTGGTTTGCTGCAGGTTTTCTAGATCCATGAGATACAGTGAAAGCTCATCTATTTGGTGCCTTTCCAATTTCTTGGAATTGCAATTGATATAAACTTTCCTCTTAACACTGCTTTTGCTGCGTCCCATAAGTTTTGGTATGTTGTGCTGTTATCCTCATTTACTTCCAGAAAATTTTTGATTTCTCTTTTAATTTCTTCTATGACCCACTGTTCATTCAGGAGCATGCTGTTCAATTTCCATGTGTTTGCATATGCTCTAGGGATTCCTGAGTTGCTAATTTCCAACTTCATTCCTTTATGGTTTGAGAAGCTACGTGGTATAATTATAATTCTTTTGCATTTGCTGAGACTTGCTTTATGGCGTAGTATATGGTGAATCCTGAGAAGGTTCCATGCACTGCTGAGAAAAATGTAAATGCTTTCTGTGTAGGATGAAAAGTTCTGTAGATATCTGTTAGATCCATTTGGGCTATAGTGTCATTTAAATCTACTGTCTCCTTGTTGATCTTCTGTCCTGTTGATCTGTCTATTTCTGAGAGTGGAGTATTGAAGTCCCCCAGTACTATTGTATTGGGGTCTAAGTCTCCCTTTAAGTCCCTTAACAAATCTTTTAGATAAACCGGTGCCCTGTAGTTAGGTGCATATACATTGATAACTGTTATATCTTCCTGTTGAATTGATCTCTTAATCATTATATAGTGCCCCTCTTTGTCTCTCCTAACAGTTTTGTGGTGAAGTTTATGTTGTCCGATATTAAGATGGCTACGCCTGCTCTTTTTTCATTTCTGTTGGCATGGTATATCTTTTTCCAGCCTTTCACTTTCAGTCTGTATGGATCTTTGTTGAAAAGATGTGTTTCTTGTAAGCAGCAAATAGATGGGTTTTGTTCCTTAACCCAATCAGCCAATTGGTGTCTTTTAACTGGACAGTTCAGGCCATTAACGTTCAATGTGACTACTGATGAGCAGTAACTTTGCCCTGCCATTTGCCAAAGATATTTTCTAATATATGTTTTGAACTTCCTGTGATCTTTTGCTGTGAGGTTTCCTTCCTTTACCTTCTTTCATATTGATGACCATGTTTTTGTGTTTCTATGTGTAACACATCTTTAACCATCTTTTGCAGGGCTGGACGAGTGGCAACAAATTCTTTCAATTTCTGTTTGCTGTGAAAGGTCTTTATTTCACCTTCATTCACAAATGAGAGCTTAGCAGGATATAATATTCTGGGCTGGCAGTTTTTCTCTCTTAGTACCTGGGCTATATCTCGCCATTCCCCCCTAGCTTGTAGGGTTTCTGATGAGAAGTCAGCTGTGAGTCTGATTGGAGATCCTCTGAGAGTAATCTGACATTTCTCTCTTGCACATTTTAGGATATTTTCTTTATGTTTCACTGCGGTGAGTTTAATTACAACGTGTCGTGGTGAGGATCTCTTGTGGTCATGTTTACCGGGGGTTCTATGAGCTTCCTGTACTAGGATGTCTCTGTCCTTCTTCAAACCTGGGGAATTTTCTGCTAGTTTCTCACTACAAAGGACTTCTAATCCTTTCTCCCTCTCCATGCCTTCAGGAACTCCTAGAACCCGAATGTTGGGTTTTTTAATAGTATCCTGAAGATTCCTGACAATATATTTTAGATTTCTAATTTCCTCTTCTTTTCTTTGGTTTGACTATATATTTTCCTGTGCTCTGTCTTCTAAGTCTGATATTCTCTCTTCTGCTTCACCCATTCTGTTTTTAAGGCTCTCTAATGTGTTTGTCATTTGATCTATTGAATTCTTCATTTCATTATGATTTCTCGTCACTATCGCAGTTTCATGTTCTACTAGTTGTTTCATTTCATTTTGATTCCTCCTTAATATTTCATTTTCACGAGAGAGATTTTCCATCTTGTCCATTAAGGATTTCCGTAGTTCAAGAATTTGTTTTTGAGAACTTCATAATGTTTTTATCAATTTTTGAGATCTGCTTCTTGCATTTCTTCTATCTCATCATCTTCATAATCTTGAATTGGGGTGTCTATTTCATTTGGGGGCATCATAGTGTCTTCCTTGTTCTTGTTACCCTGGTTTCTGCATTTGTTGTTTGGCATATTGGAGATATTCTTTGGTTTCTTTGGTGTCGTGTTTTTTCTCATTATACTGTGACTCTAGATTAAGTGAACTGTCTGCTTTTGATGGATCCTTAGAGGTTGTGATGGGTGTGGCCAGAAAGCTCTGTTTGGTCCTTCAGGGTTAAGGGTGTGCCAAAAGTGACTCATCAAGATTGTTCTCTCTCTCTCTCTCTCTCTCTCTGACTCAGTTGGGAAGTAATTCCACACAGCTGAGTGAAATTGAAGGTAGTTGATGTATGAAATCTGGCCCCTGTGGGTATTCGTCTGTTTACCCCTGGGACCACACGAAGAGTTTATGCAGCCCTCAGTGTGGTCTCAAATTTCTCAGCAGTCTTTCACCAGGTTGCCCAGGTTACCGAGTTTGTGTACTCGGTGAGTTCTCTCGCCCTCCCCCCCCCCCCAGATTTTCACAGTCTCAGTTTGTTAGCTCCACACTTTCACTAGATCTTAACCTCCTGTTATTTCTCCCCACCACAGTCAGGTTTTTCTGCTTGGCTAATGGCAGGCACCTCTTTACATAAGTAAAATGGCACCTGCTCTTTGTCTTGCTCGGCTTTGTAAGGTGAGTGGACAGAGAGGCTAATGTCCATGCCAGTTCCCCTTATTTGTTTTTTCTCTCCTCCAGTCAGCCTGGTTAACTTTCCCCAGTGGGGCCTCAGGCCTCATTCCCTGTGGGCTCTTTCTGCCTTTCCCCGCCAAAGTCTCAGGTTTTTGTCTCACCTCCCCTTCCAGCGCTGGCACACAGACTCTGCAGCTTGCATGGCTCAGCTTCTGCAGCGGCTCGGCTCGTGGGCGACCTTGCTCTCCCCGTAGGTCCTCCGTGTTGCATCCACTAGATCCAGAAGAGTTTCCTCTGCAATTTTTTCCTGAGCCTTTTCTGGAGGCTACAGTAACTCCACTTTTATTAAACTATCTTTTCTTGGACCATCGGTGCACGCCCTCCCTATTCCGCCATCTTGGCTCCACCTTAAAAAGTATTTTCTTTATATATTTAATAAGGAATTAATATCCATAATGTATAAAATCCTAAAACTCAACAAAAAAAGCAAACAACTCAATTCAAAAAGGGGCACAGCACTTATGTTATCATTTCTTCAAAGAAGATATAATTTGTGTATCAAAGAAGATACACAAATGCTTAACAAGCACATGAAAATATGTTCAACATCACTGATCATTAAAGAAATGCAAATCAAAGCCACAATAAATATCATTTTTAAAATGATTTTATTGAGGCTGGTGCTGTGGCGCAGTGGGTTAAAGCACTGGCCTGAAGCGCCGGCATCCCATATGGGCGCGGTTATTAGTCCTGGCTGCTCTTCTTTCAATCCAGCTCTCTGCTATGGCCTGGGAAAACAGTGGAAGATGGCCCAAGTACTTGGGCCCCTGCACCCATGTGGGAGACCCAGAAGAAGCTCCTGGATCCTGGCTTTGGATTGGCACAGCTCCGGCCATTGTGGCCATCTAGGGAGTGAACCAGCAGATGGAAGACCTCTCTCTGTCTCTACCTCTCTCTGTAACTCTGTCTCTCAAATAAATAAAATAAATCTTTAAAAAAGATTTCATTTATTATTTATTTGAGAGACAGAGTTACAGGGAGGAGAGACAGAGGAAAGTTCTTCCTCCACTGGTTCACTCCCCAAATGGTCGCAATGGCCAAAACTGGGCCAATCCAAAGCCAGGAACAGGGAGCTTCTTTTGGGTCTCCCATGTGGGTACAGGGGCCCAAGTACTTGGCACCCCAGGTGGAGGGTGGCCCACTACACCACAGTGTCAGCCCCAATAAATATCACTTCTAACTCATTGGAATGGTTATTATATTTTTTCTTTTTTTGTTCTTTAAGTTATTTTATTTTAGAAACTCAGAAAACAGCAAATGTTGACATAGAAGTGTCTAAATTGGAACTCAGTTGTATTGCTGAAGGAATGTAAATCATGTGGCCACCACAAGAAGCAGTTATGGGGGCCAGTGTTATGGCATAACAGGTTAATCTGCCATCAGCCGTGCCAACATATCATATGGGTGCCAGTTTAAGCCCCAGCCGCTCTGCTTCCAATTTAGCTCCCTTCAAATGTACCTGGGAAAGCAGCAGAAGATGTCCCAAGGTACTTTGGTCCCTGTACCACGTGGGAGAGCTGGATGAAGCTCCTGGCTCCTGGCTTCGGCGTGGCCACTGTGGCCATTTAAGGAGTGAACCAATGGATGGAAGTTCTCTCTCTCTCTCTTTTTCTCTTTCTCTCTCTCTCTCTTGCTCTTTCTCTTTCTCTCTCTCTCACAGACACACACACACACACACATACATACAATCTCTCCTCTCTCTGTAATTCTGCCTTTCAAATAAATAAATAAATCTTGAAAAACACATTAGGGTTATTCCTTAAAAATTAAACATAGAATTGCCATATTATCCAGAAATTTTACTTCTGGATATATATACCAAAAAAGTTCAAAGTAGGCACTAATGCTCATATCAGCATTATTCACAATAATAGATGAACCAACTCAAATATCCATCAATAGATGAAGAAAAGATAAATATGATATAGTATATACAAACAATGGAATATTACTCAGACTTAAAAAAGGATGAAACTCTGGGCTGGTGTTGTGTAATGGGTTAAGCCACTGCATACAATACTGGCATCCCATATGGGCACTGGTTCAAGGCCTGACTATTCTGATTCTAATTAGATCCCTGCCAATGTGCCTATGAAAGCAGCAAAAATGACCCAAGTCCTTGGGCTCCTGCACTTACGTGGGAGACCTGGATGAAGTTCCTGGCTTTCAGCCTGGCCTGGCCCTGGCTATTGCGGCATTTTGAGAGTGAACCAATGGATGGAAGATTCTCTCTCTCTCTCTCTCTCTCTCTTCCTCTTTCTCTCTGTAATTCTGCCTTTCAAATAAATAAAATAAATATTTTTTTAAAAAGGACTGACCAGCTCTCTGCTGTGGCCTGGGAGGGCAGTAGGGGATGGCCCAAGTGCTTGGGCCCCTGCACCTGCATGGGAGACCAGGGAGAGATACCTGGCTCCTGGCTTTGGAACGGTGCAGCACTGGCTGTGACAGCCATTTGGGGAGTGAACCAATGGAAAGAAGACCTTTCTCTCTCTCTCTCTCTGTCTATAACTCTGTCAAATTAAAAAAATAAAAATAAAAAATGACTGAAACTCTATTACATACTACAGCATGAATGAATCTTAAAGGCATCCTGTTAAGTGAAATTCGCCAAACACAAAAAACAAACACTTGATTCCACTCAAATGAGTTAACTAGCACACTCCAATACATAGAGACAGAAAGTACAACAATGATTTATGGGGCCTGGAGGGAGGAGAGTGGGACTACTTATGAAGGAAAGAAGTTCATTTCAGTTCATGGTTTTGGAGACTCACAGTCCAAGATTCAGGAGGCCCCATGGAACTGGCACCTGGTAATGGTGTTCTTGTTGGCAGGGTCCAGGGTGGCACAGAACATCACATGGCGAGAGTCAATGTTTGTGTCTGTCACTGTCTCTCCTTATAAATCCACCATATTTCAATCATGGTGGTTCTACCCTAACAACTTAATCCAATCTAATCACTCCCCAAAGGACCCACCTGTAAGCACCACCGTAATGGATTACAACACTTCAGGGATGAAACCTTTGACACGTGGATCTTTGAGGGTGGCCCAAACTGATATCCAAACCAAATCAATGATAAATCTTACATATGTTTTACCATAATAATGTTTTTAAAATGAATTTTAAAAGAAAGAAATGCTAATTCAAATTATAGTATGTCATTTCTCAGCCATTAAATTGACAAAAATCCAAAGCTTGATGCTGCAACATTGTGGGAAAGCAGTACCCTCTCACTGCTATTTGGGAGGTAAAAATGCATGACCTTTATGGTGAGGAATTTAATAATGTTTAAAAAAATGTACATGAGGGGTTGGGTTTGTGGCACAGCAGGTAAAGCCAACACTTGCAACTCTGGCATCCTGTATCTGAGTACCAGTTTGAGTCCTGCTGCTTTTTCTTATCCAGCTTCCTGCTAATGTGCCTGGGAAGGCAGCAGTTGATGTCCCAAGTGCTTGGGCCCCTGCCACCCAAGTAGGAGATGCTGAAAGGGTTCCTGGCTTCTGGCTTCAGCCTGACCCAACCTTGGTTGCTGCAGCCATTTGGAGAGTGAATAGATGGAATCTCTCTCTCTCTCTCTCTCCCCCTCCCTCCCTCTCTGTGACTCTGCCATTCAAATAAATGAATACATCTTTTTTTTAAATTAAAAATCAATAAAAATATTGGATGGAAGGTGTTTGAAGATTATTGGGCAACTAAAAATCACAGTATTGTATGTCCCCATAGATTAGCTATTAATTACGATGGGATACACATGTGAGCACATATATGTGTATGCACGCACACTTATAATGTGTTGAGATTGTGTGCTGAGCTTTGTGAATGTTTAGCAGGCCATAAATGGACAATGCTGTTTTAGAGGTTTTCATCAGTAATCCTCATTTGAAATAAGAGACTTCTCTTTGTCTTTGGATATGTTGTTGCTTTGGGATTCTCTTACATCTAAATTCATAAAAATATTGGCCCTGACTGAAACTGAAACCAGAGGAGAGAGGTTTAGGTTGAGCAGTTAAGCCAAATACTGTATTTTGTGATGTGAACCCATGGTGTCTGGCAGCAGAGTGGTATTTTAGAAAATCCAAGTTTCCTATAGCCTTGTATTTCCCACTGAAGAAAGGATTACTATCTACATTTGAATTTAGATTGTGTTCGGTTGGGTATTTACTGCTGTAGGTGTAAATTCTCCTTTGTGGCGTGACTAACACAGACTTGAGAGTAGGGCCCTAAAGCTACAAGAGATGTGCATGCTTAGTGTTTCTCCAGTGCTCTAAAGATATAACCTGGACTTAGTCTAGTTTAGAACAGGGTGGATTGTGGATGTCTCCACTAAGATCCTACAAAAGAGAATGTTGATCCTGATGTTGGCTGCCATGCTTTCTGATTAATCTAAGTGACGGTAAGGGATGGAGCTCAGAATAAATATAGTCCTGAGTGTTAGGATAGGACTTCTTATAAAGGGAGACATAATTCCACTTTCAGTCTTCCATCTGAATAACGGTTATAAATTACTCCAGGTATGGGAGTGGGTATTGTGGTGGAGTGGGTAGAGCTGCTGCTTGGGATACCTCCATCCTATATTAGAGTACCAGTTTGAGTTCTGGCTACTCTGCTTCTAATCCAGCTCCCTGCTAATGCACCAAGGAGTCAGCCAATGAAGGTCCCTGCCCACCATGTGGAAGACCTGGATGGAGTTCCTGATTCTTGGCTTCGGCCTGGCCCTGCCCTGGCTGTTATGGGCATTTGGGGAGTAAACTAGGAGATGGAAAATCTCCCTCCCCCCCAAGTCTCTCTTTCTCGTTATCTCTGCCTTTCCCTCTCTGTCACTCAAATATTTGGATCCTTTTTAAAAAAAAATGACTTAAAAAAATGGGAGCAAAAATTGGCAATGGGGAAGCAGCAAGGAAAAAGCTTTTCCCTTGTTGGATTCGGCATAGATTTTGAAGCATGAAGATAGATAAAAGCAGAACAGAGAAGCAGTCAAGGTAGGATCCTAGGGCAGGCTTGGGGGTACCCCTCTGAGAGAGGCAGTTGGAAATGATGCCCTGAGCTAAACTTTCCTGCTATCCTGTTTCAGCAACGCTTTGGGAATTAGCAATGGGCTTCTCATGTTGGGGGACAGTGGTAATGACAAAGCAATGCCTGTCCTCTGAAACCAAAAAGGAGGTAAGAGAGCGAGCCTCAGAGTGTTAGTCAGTTGTTCATTATTGTAATGAAATAACTGAGGCTGGGTAACTTCATAAAGAAAAGAGGTTTATTTAGCTCACAGTTCTGGAGGGTCCTGGGCATGATGCCAGCATCAGCTCTCCTCTGGTGAAGACTGCAATGTCAGGGACACACGCAAGAAGAAGAGGTCACATCACTAAACAGGAAGTGAAAGACAAGGGAGGGACTCTTGTGAGAACTGAGGGTCCCACACAAACTATCTTGATCTCTTCTGAGGGCACGGCCCCCTGTGACCTTTCAGCAAACTCCCTCTTAAAGGTCCTACCATCTCTCAATACTCCCACACTGGGGACCAAGGTTCCAACACACAAACCCTTGGAGGACATACTTAAACTGCATCTAAACCATAGCATTCAGTTAGCAAAGACGTGAAAACATTTTCCAAAGGGTAGAGGTCATCAGGTTAAACTCCATATAAGTTGATTAATTAGTAGTGTACCCACTACTAATTGATCTATCTCCATCTTATACTAGGTCTGCAATCTCCTAGCAATAATTCTGAAATCCCAATGTTTTCAAAAACTTATTTTTTTATTTTACAAACATAAATTGGTAACAATTTCTTTTGGTAAAAAAAAAACTTGACTAGAATTTAAGAGATTATTTATACTCTTTATTTACCACACTTGATTTCTGAATATTTATGTTTTGCTGCAGAAATTTCTATGTGTTTGCTTATGGGGCACTATCTTGGAGTTCTAGCAGCTTGCTATGAATTTGAAAAATCAGATTGTTTGAAAACCTCTGAATTCCAAAATCTGTGTGCTCTGAAGATATTTGGACCTGTATTAACTGTTTTCCAAGGTGGAGATCTACCTGAGACCCTTAGGGGAGCCAGTGTCCACTTCTTTGGCTACAAACCCTTCATGCTCATCTCTGAGTTAGAACCTGGAGACCAGTGAGTACTGCTTGGTCACAGGCTTTGCCTGGTCCACACTGTTTTAAAATATATAAATGTGTTACCAACGTTAACAGTCAAGAGGTTACATGTAGAAATATACAGCAACCCTCCTTATCCTTAAGTACCACATCTAAGGATGCAGCCAGCTGCAGATCAAAAAGATGGCTTTTAAAAATTATTTCTGTGCTAAACACATACAGACTTTTTGGACCACTACTCCCTATACAATATGGCTCAATACAATAAGAAATTTTATATTATTTACGTTGTGATAGGTCTTATAAGTAATCTAGAGGTGATTTAAAGTACACAATATAAGTAGGTTATATGCAAACACAAACACCATTTTATTTTTTATTTTTGAAGCCTTTTATTTGATGAATACAAATTTTCAGACTCACCCTTCCTCATCCATTCCTTTCTCCAGCCCTGGGAATCTCCCTAAGAATGGCTGTCTTCAGCTGAACCCTCTGCTGTGTGTATACTGCTTTCTCCACGTCTTGTGGCTTTTCAGCTGTGCCAGCAGGTGCAGTTTGCATTCTTTCACACTGGTGTCCTCCTCTGGCAGGCTGGGTTTACTGTGGGATGAATGACCCTCTACTGTGTCTCCGACTTTGACAGGGTGCTCTCCCTCTAATCCTCCACGTCCCTGCATGGTTTTCTGTCCTTTGTGTTTCCAGCCTCACTCCAATCACTTGTGGTTTATTCCCCTGGAACTGGCCCTTTTGTTAATCCTATCACCTACCTCAGGCAGAAGGACCAGAGTCTCCATCCTGATGCATGATGGGAAAAGAGCACTCAGCTACACCCTCGTTGGTGTAAGTCCATGACTGATTCACTTTCCTCTCTGGTCCATGGATTTCTCAGTTGTAGAATGAGGTGATTATACTAGAGATGTATTCAATACCATTTTTATTCTGCTTGATAGGCAGTCCTCCCATGGATAAAATACATCACACTCATTTGTTGGTCTTGGTTAGGGGCACTTGATACAAAAAAGCATTCAACTTCTTATCTGGTACCTGAGGAGTCACTCACTATAACTACATAGACTATGCATATAAGAGGTGGCCACTCTCCAGGGTACAGGCATCTCAGGTGTGCTAGAACCCAGACCTTGAAATCAAACCCTGGGTGGGCAAGGGCCCTGGAGAGCCACAGATGTAAATTATTTCATCATCACTTTCTACCATGTTTGCTGGGCAGTCTACTCCACTTCCTGAGGTCAGACATTGGCCTTCAGCAGGAAAGGCATTTCTCATGAGTAAGGACAAGAACAGGACTGTGAATCAAAACATCAAAACTCTGAATCTTGGCTGTGTAACTTTGAACTACTTATTTCAACTCTCCTAGTCTTAGTCTTAGTCTTACTAAGGCTCTTAGTCTTACCCCATCAGAAATGGGGAAATGATTGTTTTTCACGGGGATGTCATCATTGAATATAAAGCTCATAGCATGAAGCCTGGAACATTTTGAGCAGCCAAAAGGTGTTATCCAGCTCTATCATTTTTGTGTTCTATGCAAAACAGTCCATTTTCTTTCCCAAGAGCCTCTAGACTTATCAGAAAAAAATATATTCCCTCTCCAAAGTACACACACAAAAAAAACTCTTTATTAAAACTTAGCTCCTGAAGCAGGCTCCTATTTAACTCCAACCCTTTGCTCTACTAGTTCCCACTGACAGCCCAAATAGAAGCTTCCAGCTGTATCTAAACAATTAAAAGCTACTGCTATATCTCCATTAAACCGAAAAGAATCAATTCCAGGTTAAAAGAATCAATTCCAAACTAAAAGGTCAATGCTTTATTTTATCTTGCAATGTAGCCTATTATGTAAGCTACAGATACTCTTAAGGATCTTGCAGTAATGGAAGATTTTGGTATCACTACAATTTCATTATTTTAAAAATATTTTTGGTACAATTGTAAATGTTTTATTGAAACTAGTGAGGATGTTTCCAAATTTGTATTTATTTGTTTTCAGTTACACAGGTAGCACTTAAATACATTCAGGTAAAACAATTGGAACAATGCAAATAAAGTGATAGTGTGAAAGTCCTTTATAACAGCATTCCTTTCCCAATGTTTCCTTCCCTCTCCCCGATCTGACCTTCCCCTCACACTTAAATTCCACTGCCCTACAGGGGAACCACGACTGTGGACTTGCTGTCTAGCCCTCAAGGTGGCTTTTGCCCACACGCCATTGAGAGCTGGGTTTCTACCTACAAGTAAATGAGTGTGCATTGGACTCAGTGACTCTTCAAACCACTGGAATAGTGAAAGTGATGGCACATCACTTCCAAGATTAAGTTTTGTCTTCTCTCTCTCTCTCTTTTTCTGTCTTTCTCTTTCTTTTTCCCTCCCCTCTGAGTCCTTGATCCAAGCAGCCTTTGGAGAAACCACAGGGCAAGAAACGAGTAGAACCTGTAACTGAAAACTGCCACAAGAATGATAAGTTGGATGCTGATTCACTTCACTTGAACCCTGTGATAACTGTAGCTGTGGTCAACACTTTGATAACAGCCTCCTAAGAGATTTGAAGCTGCACCCGCTTCCTGGGCCCGCTCGGTGGTATACATTTTTGTTGCCTTAAACTACAAGGTTTTGGCATAATCTGTGTGTATAACTCTGTAACTAATACACTTCTGTCATAGAATACGTTGTCAGGGAGAGCTTTACCTGTCACGTTTACAGTAATCTCATTCTTTTTAACTGCTACATTATATCTTTATTCTTAAGTTGTATTCAACCATTTTAAAAAAGATGTATTTTTTTATTTGAAATACAGAGCTATGTGGGTGGGGGAGAGGAAGAGAGAGAGAGATCTTCCATATGCTGGTTTATTCCACAAATCGCCTCAACAGCCAAGGTCAGGGCCAGGCTAGAAACTTGCAACGAAGAACTCCATCCTGGTCTCCCACATGGATGGCAAGGGTCTAAAGACTTAGGCTGTCGCCTATTGCCTTCCCAGGTGCATTAGCAGGAAGCTGGATCTGAAGCAGAGTAGTTGGGACTCAAACTGCACTTGATACCAAATGCCAGTGTCGCAAGCAGTAGCTTAATCTGCTGCACCACAACACTGGACCCTATTTCACCATTAAATTTTTTGAAAATTTAATTTATTGAGAGGTAGAGAGAGACACACAGTAGAGCTCCCTGTTTGTTGGTTTAGTCCCTAAGTGCCCGCAATGGCTTGAATTGTTCCGGGCTAAAGACAGGAGCAGGGAATTCAATCCAGGTCTCCTTTGTGAGTGGCAGAGACATAACCATTTATACATCATTCATTGCCTTCTAGGGTCGCATTAACAGGAAGCTGAAGTCAGGAACTAGAGCCAGGTACAGAATCCAGACACTCCAATACAGAATATATTCATCTTAACCTATGTCTTAACAGTGAAGCCAAAAGTTTGCCCCACGATGTTGTTTTTGATAACTGTGTCAGTTGTTTCTGTGTTCTGTTCTTACAACAAGTGCTCACAGCATTGTGACAGTCTGGGCAAATTCCACGAAAGACTAAGAATTGTGGTCGGCCATTGCCATATGGTTAAGTCACTTGTGAGGAAATGGAGTGTCTTCCATAGTGAATTTATTTACCCCATACTACAGACCTTAACACAATAGCTCCCATTCTTGTGGATTTATGAACTTATTTTTCCAAGTATGGAAACTGGTTGTTAAAAATAAATAAATAAATAAAGCAAAAAATATTTTCTACTTGTTACCCTAAGAATTCCACAAAATAAAGATTATTTTAAAGACAACCACAGACCCACAGAATAATAGATGGACAAATTGAGTAAACAGAACTTCATTCAAAATTCATGTGCTGTCAATTTTTCCTCTTTATGTCAGCAAGTGAAAATTTGTCACTTTCCTGTTTGGTTTCTATTTATATTACCAGAGACTGCCTTAATATTCTTCTGATTCCTAAATTAACAAGAGCCGAGAAGAAAACTAAAGTGACAGCATCATGACCTTCTGACAAAGAGAGGTCACAATCTAAAAATGGAGTTGAGATGAGCATTGTGGTACAGGGACCTGAGAGGCTCCCTGGAGGAGGGAGGAGGGAGGAGGGTAGCATTGTGGAGTCCTGGCTCCTCTGCTTCTAACCCAGCATCCTGCTGATGCATCTTGGGAGGCAGTAGATGATAGCTGAAGTACATGGGTCCCTGCCACCCATATGAAGACCTGGATTCAGTTCTGGCTCCTGGCTTTGGCCTGGCCCATCCCTGGTTGTTATGGCCATTTAGAGAGTGAACCAGCAGATGAAAGATCTCTCTTTCAAATAAAATGAAAATTAGTTAATTTATTAATTTTAAAAAGGGATGGGAGCCAAGGATGTTTCCTTGGATTCTGACCTTGGAAATGATTCTGGGATTAGCTGGAAAGGATTCATATCGTGGTCCATTTTTTAAAAAAAATTATTTATTTATTTGAAAGAGTTACAGAGAGAGAGGGACACACACACACACACACACACAGATCTTCCATCTGCTGGTTCACTCCCCAAATGCTACAAGAGCCAGGGCTGACCCAGGCCCAAACCAGGTGCCTGGATCTTCAACCAGATCACCCACATGGGTGCAGTGACCTGAGGACTTTCACCATCTTCTGCTAGCAGGGAACTGGACCAGAAGTGGAGCATCCTGGTCTTGAACTGGCACCTATGTGGGATCACAGGTAGCAGCTTAACCTGCTGTGCCACAACATGGACCCCATACCTCGATTCTTGATATGTCAACCAAAATGAGATGTGGGACAGAAAGATGAATGTGGTATGTTTAGGGGTTTGATGGAAAATACTAAAATCCTGGAGGGGATAAAATCCTTACACTATGACCTCCTGATTAATTCCACAGTGGAACTCAGAGATCCTAAAACAATTGTAGGTCCCAATAGATAACCTCTTTATTTGGCTTTCCTTAACACATTTCTGTTCCCTAGTGTAGAAATTGAGAGAAAAAAGTTCTGGATGATAAAAAAGTTAGCAATTTTTTTAAAAATGTATTTATTTATTTGAAAGGCAAAGTTAGAGAGAGAGAGAGAGAGAGAGAGAGAGAAAGTGTTCTTCCATCCACTAGTTCACGCCCCCGATGTCCGCAACAGCTGGAGCTGCACCCATCTGAAGCCAGGAGCCAGGAGCTTCTTCTGGGTCTCCTATGCAGGTACAAGGGCCCAAGGACTTAGGACATCTTTTACTGTTTTTCCCAGGCTATAGCAGAGAGTTGGCTCAGAAGTGGAGCAGCCAGGACTCAAACCCGCACCTGTAAAGGATGCTGGCACTGCAGTTGGTGGCTTCACCCACAATGCCACAGCACCAGCCCCAGCAATTGATTTTTTTTAGAGATTTATTTTATTTATTTGAAAGACAGAGATACAGAGAGAGGTAGAGACAGAGAGAGAGGTCTTCCATCCGCTGGTTCACTCCCCAATTGGCCGCAACCGCCAGAGCCAGCAATTGATTTTAAAACAAAATAGTTGCTTGTATTGGTTGAACAGCTATTGTATTTTCAAGCATGAAATGAGGAAGAGGGAGATGTGTCAGCCCAGCAGAAAATCAAGTGGGAAGAATAAAAGAGCCTAGACATACTTTTTGTGGTTAAAAAGTCCCTGAAGCATTGTAAATTGTAAGCCACGTCTCAGCTCAACTAGGGCTGTAAGTCTTCCCACTCTCACCACACTGGAGGCAGTTGGCTGTAATTGAGGCCCCCCACTGGAGACACTGAAGATCTGTAAATAAGATCTGTAAATAAGAGTGTCAATTGTTAAATCAAGAACAGGAGTCACTATGCCTTTGTTCCCCATGTAGGACATCTGTCCTTAATGTGTTGTACTATGAGAATTAATGGTAAAACTAGTCTTCAAACAGTACTTTATACTTTGTGTATCCGTGTGGGTGCAAACTGTTGAAATCTTTACTTAGTACAGAGTTGATCTTCTGTATATAAAGATAATTAAAAATGAATCTTAATGAAGAATGGGATGGTAGAGGGAGTAGGAGATGGGATGGTTTGCAGGTGGTAGGGTGGTTATGGGGGGAAGAATCGCTATAAGAAGAATCCAAAAGTTGTACTTTTGAAATTTATATTTATTAAATAAAACTTTTCTATAAAAAGATTACCTTCTATAACAAGAGGATAAGGTGAAAAAAGTAAAATTATAAAGTGTCATAGAAATGAAGTATAATATATACAAAATCCAGGAAGACAGGAGATGGGATAAGGGTTGAGCCAAAAACAGGTCATATGACTTTGTTCAGATTGTAAAAAGGCACCCTTCGGGTATAGTCCCACATCAGGACTCACAGTGGGATTAATAGAATGTGGGCTGAACTTGAGCCCTAACTTCTCCCTTCAAGTACATACCCATATGCTATGAATTATCTTCAAAACCACATGATGCAGACCTGCCTGTGGGCCTGATTTCCGTTCAGTAGGAATATGTGCAAGGAATAAGGATGAGGCTGTACTACATTTGACTATTTTAAATTATACACATGTAACTAAATCAGAGGAGTAAGGGGGCCTCATGTTCTGAAGCTGCTAGGGCTTCCTTGAGATTCTTATAGAGCTTAACCATTTATTTTGCTTTAAAACATAGGGTGATATTGAGCTTCAATAAAGTAGTAAAATGATAAATTAAAAAAAAAACTCAGTACCAACTGACAGTAAATTGATTGTTGGATTAGAATCTTGGATTTGCCTCAAAATAAATCCTTCAGGAATTCAAACTTTATCACTATTGCTGTCAGTTGTTTTGTCACTGACCAAAGTTATTTCAAGTAGCTAATCTTCTCAAGTTAAGCCAATAACTTAGTTTGTAAAGTATTTGCTTCCACAATGTGCATTTTTACCTGGTCTGTTTTACTAACACTAAATTTAGTAGCTAATTTATTTGTGTTCATTCAAACAAAATACTGCAGAACCTCATATGATGCTTGTCTGTCACATCTTTAGTTAACTGGAGAGTGTAAATTTGCTTTTTTTTTTTCAAGATTTATTCATTTAAAAGAGCTATAAAGAGGAAGGGAGAGACAGAGCAAGATCTTCCATCCACTAGTTCACTCCGAAAATGGTGGGAAGAGCCTGGACTGAGCCAAGCTAAAGTTGGGAGCCTGGAACTCCATCTAGGTCTCCTATGTGGACCTCGGGGGCCCAAGGACTTGGGCCATCTTCAACAGCTTCCTTAGCAGGGAACAGGATCAGAAGTGGAGCGTCCAGGACACAAATTGACATCTATATGGGATGTCAGTGCTATAGTGGTAAATTTGCTTTTGAAAAAGAAGAAAAATAACTTAGCAATTGTATGCTACTTAAACATCAAGGTTCAGTTCTTGTTTATTTTGTGTTTGTTACTTCTCACCTTCCAGGCAGCAGTTTTATGTCTCACAGTCTTGATTTCATTTCAGAAAATCCTGGGGATGAAGTGTGCTTAATTCCTATTTTTCTCCTAGTCTTTGAGAAAGGTTTTCTTACTCCTGATTCTTTACAGGAAGATATGATGTGCAGAATATGGTGATGAACTTAGGGATCCGGATTTCATACCTGCTTTGTTTCTTTGGCTTCCTCTTTTCCAGTAACTGAGCCTTCTTTACACTTTCTCTGTCCCTCTCCTATCTCATCCTACAATAAATTGAAAGTTTGTGTTATTCCAAAATTCCTATGCTGAATCCAAATTCTTAATGTGATACTAGGACATGTGACCTTTCAGAGGTAATAAGATTGTGAGGGTCGAGTCCTCATGAATGGAATTAATGCTCTTGTAAAAGAAACCCCAGAGAGCTTTTTCCTTTTCTCCACCAAACGAGGATACAAAGAGAAGTCAACAGTCTGAAACCCAGAGAGGACCCTTACCAGAACCCAACTTTATAGCCTTCCTGAACTTGAACTTCCAGCCTCCAGAATTGTAAGAAATACATTTCTGCTGTTGGTAATCTACTTAGTCTATAGGTAACCCAAAACTAAGATATGGTACTCGCTCATGTGCAATTCATGAAATCACTTGATCACAGTGGGAATACACCTGCTCTAAACACTTTTCCCCATCCTCTTAACCATTGTGATACACTCAGGGCATCTTAATCAATCAGAATCAGAATCTGGCATTTAGAATTTAAAATAAGCAATTCCAGGCTTATTTTGTTTGGGTTTCAGAAGCTCAGAAGATTTCAGTGAATATTTTCCACCATGTGAATCAG
Organism: Oryctolagus cuniculus; assembly: GCF_964237555.1. Classification (NCBI taxonomy): domain Eukaryota; kingdom Metazoa; phylum Chordata; class Mammalia; order Lagomorpha; family Leporidae; genus Oryctolagus; species Oryctolagus cuniculus. The sequence goes on along the minus strand of NC_091435.1, from coordinate 119,499,126 downwards.
GAAATAGACCATATCAGTGAGTAGTAAGAGAGGAGAAAAAAAGCCAGTTAAGAAAGAGCAGCAGAGTAGAAGCCTGAGTTAGGAAGAACTCCCAGAGCTGGCTGCGCCCTGCTCTTGGACCACTTGAATCACCTTTACTTCCTTGATATGAATCATCTCTTTGTTTCAACTCATAGGAGATAGTTTCTATTACTTATAAGAAAAATATTAGCTAATTACAGAGTTCAACCAATAGTACTAGAACAAAAAAAATACTAAAAGGGATAAAGTATTACATTGTACATCAACAGTCAGGACAAGAGCTGATCAAGTCACTGTTTCTCATAGTGTCCATTTCAATTCAACAGGTTTCCCCTTTGGTGCTCAGTTAGTTGTTGCTGATCAGGGAGAACATAAGATATTTGTCCCTTTGGGACTGGCTGAATTCACTCAGCATAATGTTTTCCAGATTCCTCCATCTTGTTGCAAATGACCAGATTTCATTGTTTTTGACGGCTGTATAGTATTCTATAGAATACATTTCTCATAATTTCTTTATCCAGTCTACTGTTGATGGGCATTTGGGTTGATTCCAGGTCTTAGCTATTGTGAATTGAGCTGCAATAAACATTAATGTGCAGACAGCTTTTTTGTTGGCCAATTTAATTTCCTTTGGGTAAATTCCAAGGAGTGGGATGGCTGGGTTGTATGGTAGGGTTATATTCAGGTTTCTGAGGAATCTCTAGACTGCCTTCCATAGTGGCTTAACCAGTTTGCATTCCCACCAACAGTGGGTTAGTGTCCCTTTTTCCCCACATCCTCTCCAGCATCTGTTGTTGGTAGATTTCTGAATGTGAGCCATTCTAACCAGGGTGAGGTGAATTATTCTTAGGTGTTTAAATTGTAACTGAAAAGTGATCCCTGTTAAATATAAGAGTGGGAATAAGAGAGGGAGGAGATGTACAATTTGGGACATGCTCAATCGGACTTGCCCCAAATGGTGGAGTTAGAAACGTGCCAGGGGATTCCAATACAATCTCATCAAGGTGGCATGTACCAATGCCATCTCACTAGTCCAAGTGATCAATTCAGTTCACAATTGATCACACTGATAGGTCTAAGAGTCAAAGGGATCACACAAACAAGACTAGTGTCTGCTAATACTAGCTGATACAATCAAAAAGGGAGAGAACGATCCAACAAGGGAAGCGGGATAGACAGCAGACTCATAGAATGGCAGGTGTTCTAAACAACAATCTGGCCTCAGAATCAGCCCTTAAGGCTCTCGGATCTGGCTGAAGAGCCCATGAGAGTATTTTAGTGTGTTGTCCAATGTGAAATAATGCTATAACTAGTACTGAAACAGTATTTTATACTTTGTGTTTCTGTGTGGGTGCAAACTGATGAAATCTTTACTTAATATATACTAAATCGATTTTCTATATGTAAAGACAATTGAAAATGAATCTTGATGTGAATGGAATGGGAGAGGGAGTGGGAGATGGGAGGGGTGCGAGTGGGAGGGAAATTATGGGGGGGAAAGCCATTGTAATCCATAAACTGTACTTTGGAAATTTATATTTACTAAATAAAAGTTAAAAAATAAAAAAGGAAAAATATTAGCTAATATAATGTTCTTTGCATGAAATTTGAGGACGACTTCTCATATTTTCTCGTTGTTAGACAGTTATTATAACTACCAGCAAAAGGGGTCGGGGCTGTGGTGCAGTGGGTTAAAGCCCTGGCCTGAAGTGCCCGCATTCCATATGGGTGCTGGTTCTAGTCCCGGCTGCTCCTCTTCTGATGCAGCTGTCTTCTATGGTCTGGGGAATCAGCAGAAGATGGCCTGAGTGCTTGGGCCCCTGCACCTACATGGGAGACCCAGAAAAAGCTCCTGGATCCTGGCTTTGGATCTACTCAGCTCTGACCATTGCAGTCATTTGGGGAGTGAGCCAGTGGATGGACGACCTCTCTGTCTCGGTCTCAACTACTAGAAACTACTAGAAAAGGACATTCCTCAAAGAAGTTTTCATGGATTTTCCACCCCAGATATATATATTTTTAATATACATTCTTTTATTCATCTTTCAATAAGCAGAGTGCAACGACTTTGCAACAAAGTCTGAAAAGATTGGAATGATCTAGATCACATACATTCTGTAAATAAAACTCCTTTCCAGCACAAAACTCCTCAGGAGGAGACATTTCTGGGGATAGAATTCAAATTTATCAGGGCACAGACAGTAAAGGCAAAAGGCAAAAGGAGAATCACATCACGTATGGGGTGGATGTAGAAGGGAATAGTCAGGATATCTCAAAATGTAAACTACCATATTATTTTCCTTTCTTCCTTTCTTTTTTTTTTTTCTGACAGGCAGAGTTAGACAGTGAGAGAGACAGAGATAAAGGTCTTCCTTCCATTGGTTCACCCCTCAAATGGCTGCTACGGCCAGCGTGCTGCGCCAATCCGGAGCCAAGAGCCAGGTGCTTCTTCCTGGTCACCCATGTGGGTGCAGGGCCCAAGGACCTGGGCCATCCTCCACTGCCTTCCCGGGCCACAGCAGAGAGCTGGACTGGAAGAGGAGCAATGGGGACAGAATCCAGCGCCCCAACCAGGACTAGAACCCGGGGTGCCGGCGCTGCAGGTGGAGGATTAGCCAAGTGAGCCACGGCGCCGGCCATCTTTTCCTTTCTTTAAGATTTATTTATTTGAGGGCCAGCACTGTGGCAAAGCAGGTGAAGCTGCCCCCTGCAGTGCTGGCATCCCAAATGGGTGCCGATTGTAGTCCCGGCTGCTCCACTTCCAATTTAGATTCCTGCTAGTGTGCCTGGGAGAGCAGTGGAAGATGGCCCAAGTCCTTGGGCCCCTGCACCTGTGTGGGAGACCTGGAAGAAGCTCCAGACTCCTGGCATCTCTCTGCAACTCTGTCTTTTTTAAGAAAAGATTTATTTATTTATTTGAAAGACAGGGACAGAGAGAAGTAGAGACAGAGAGAAAGACAGATCTTCCATTCACCAGTTCAATCCTTAAATGGCTACAACAGCCAGGTCTGGACCAGGTTTGTAGCCAGAAGCCAGGGACTCTGCCCAGGTTTCCCATGTTTGTGGCAAGAGCCCAAGCCCTTGGGCCATCTTTTTGTTGCTTTCCCAGGTGCATTAGCAGGAATGCCAGATCTGAAGTGGAGTAGTTGGGACTTGAACTGGCACTCTGAGATGGCATGCTGGTCTCACAAGCAGTGGCTTAACCTGCTTCACAACACCTGCCCCAGCTGCCATATACTTGAATGCTTTGAGAAACCATCCATAAAAAAAGCTCTAGAATTATGAATTAGATAGAAAATTATCAAAGTATGGCCAAAGAGTTCACTAGAAAAATGATTAAAAATCACATTTCGTTCTACAGACTCAATTAAACTACTTTGACACAAACATTGAACAACAGAAAAGAGGGAGGTACAATTCCATCAGCTATGAGAAAAGAGAGGACAATGTTCTAGAGATTACAGATAATGAAAACATGCCAGAAAGACTTTCTCATAAAACAAATAAAAACCATAATCTTATATTTCAAAGCAAGCTAATACACTCTAAGAAAACTGATAAATGAAAGAACAAATAAATCAGAATATATTTGGTATGAAAAAACCCAGAAATGAATTAAGTTAAAAGGAAATGATTGGGCCGGCGCCGCAGCTCACTTGGCTAATCCTCCGCCTGTGGCACCGGTACCTCGGGTTCAGGTCCCAGCTGGGGCGCCAAATTCTGTCCCGGTTGCTCCTCTTCCAGTCCAGCTCTCTGCTGTGGCCGGAAGTGCAGTGGAGGATGGCCCAAGTGCTTGGGCCCTGCACCCGCATGGGAGACCAGGAGGAAGCACCTGGCTCCTGGCTTCGGATTGGCACAGTGCGCCAGCCATAGCGGCCATTTAGCGGGGGGGGGGGGGGGGGGGTGAGCCAATGGAAAGGAAGGCCTTTCTCCGTCTCTCTCTTAAAAAAGAAAAAAATATAGAAAAAAAGAGGAAATGATTAAGAGATGACTGAAATAAAAGTGAAGCTAGAAAGTAGAAAAAATACAAGATAATACTTCAAGAAATGGAAGATGAGGAAAAAAATTTTAAACCCAAAAGAAAGAACAGAGATTAAAAGAGTTCAAGAAAAAAATTGAATTAAAGATATCTGACAAACATAAGAATACCTGAAGCAATTCTTGACAAAGGAAAGAAATTCTGAAATATACCATGTAAGAAGCTAAAATAAAATGAGAATTAAAACTAAATATTGAAAGGGCACCAAGTTTATCTGGTAAAAGTGATCAAGAATGACGATTGCTGAGATATAATTTAATGAAATCATTGTACCTTAACAGGAAGAAAATAAAATCCTGCAGGCACCTGGGGAAAAATATCAGTCACTTATTCAGGGAAGAAAAACTTTCAACATCAGCACTTAATGCCTGTAGGAAACTGAGTAGTACATTTAAAATACTCAATGAAAGAAAATATGACAAGGATTTCATGACCATTCAAGTTATCATTAATATGCAATAACTTGGAACATTATTCTTTATTAATCTACTGGAGAAGAGGATTCGGACAATCAAGATACATAAAGAGACATTGAAAAAATGACTCATGATGAACATTAAATATCATTTCTAATAAAACTAACACTAAATGTCAGATGTAAGAGAGAATATAACACATACTGGCTGAATGCTCTGACAATGCAGTATAGTTGTAAAAATAATGGGGTGAAAATCAGGAGCTCACATACAAAAGATTTTTTGACTCCCTTCAGTAATCATGTTGGTGATAATGTTGATATTGTTGTTAGCTCCTGCAGATTAAAGATGGAGTAATTTGAGGCACCCTAAAGATAATGAGAACAGTTGACCAAAGCACATTAAATATGTTTAAATTTATGATTTAATCCTGACACAAAAAGCTAATTGCTCATTGTGATGGTTATATTTTTTAAAAAAGGCAGAGAGAGAGAAAGAGAAAGAGATCTTCCATCAGCTGGTTCATTCCCCAGATGGTGGCAACGACCAGAACTGTACCCATCTGAAGCCAGGAGCTTTTTCCAGGTCTCACAGTCAGTTGCAGGGGCCCAAGGACTTGGGCCATCTTCTACTGCTTTCCTAGGTCATAGCAGAGAGCTGGATCAGAAGTGGAGCAGCCGGGACTCTAACCTGCACCCATATGGGATGCTGGCACTGCAGGCAGTGGTTTTACCCACTAAGCCCATAGTGCCAGCCTCAATGATGGTTAATTTTATGTGTTAACTTGATTGGACTAAAGGATAGCCAAACAATTGTTAAGACATTATTTCTGGAGGAGTCCTTGAGGGGGTCTTTGGAAGAGAATCAACAACCTGAGAAAGAAAATCTGCCCTCACCAATGTGAGCATCATTCAATCAAACTGCTAGAAAGAATAAAAAGGCAAAGGAAGGGTAGATTTTTTGTCGGTTACTGAGCTGGATCATCCATCTTCTCCTGCTCTTCATGTCAGAGTTCTGGTTCTCCAGACTCCAAGATTCACAATGGTGTTCCCTCACAATTTTCTTGGATCTTCAGCTGGGACTGAATTACACCACCTACTTTCCTGATTCCCCAGCTTGCAGAGGGCAGATCATGGGTTTTTTTCAGCCTCCATAATTGTATGAGCCAATTATCATAATGAATCCTCTCTTATCTATCTATTCATTTGGTTCCATTTTTCTGGAAAACCCTGACTAATGCAAGTACTCTTCACTGGAAGATGGTAGAAACCAATTCTTTATTTGAAAATTGGTAAATAAAAGAAAATAAACATTTATGCTGCCTTTTCTAAATAAACTGTACCACTAGTTAATCAGATAGTAGATGAGGTGAAATTTTACTTTATGGAAGTGTTTCATCTAATAATTGAAGCAGAAATAATAAAATTTGAATATCAACAATGTTTGCAGTAGATAGTGAATAATTGAATCTAAGCATTGAACATCAATGGTTGCTATCATCACAAAAAGACAAAAAAAATTTTATGCTTGGAAAGGCACAACAGCACCTATGAAATAATCTTGCCAAAAATTAGCATCAAACTTGAATGTGAAGATGGGTCTTTTGTGTAGTGGTTGATATCTTAGGATATCTGTATCCATATTGGGGTGCCTGGGTTCAAGGTCTGGCTGTGCTCCAGATTCCAGATTCCTGCTAATGTGCACCCTGGGAGGCAGTAGTTGATGACTTAAGTACTTGGGTCACTGCCCCCACCGTGGGAGACACAGATTGGGCTATTGCAGGCATCTGGGGTATGAACCAGTAGATAAAAGATCTTTGTCTATCTCCATCTCTGTCTTTCTGTCTCTCTCTCTCTTCCTTGCAAATAAAATTATAAATAAGTTTTTAAAAAAGCGTGAACTAAAAAAAAAAAAAACTCTGAATTTGATTTGGTCTGGAGTTTCAGGAAGATGGTACTCTCTGTTGCTGTTTGTAATCCAAGTTACTGAGGCTTCTATTTTCAAGCTTGAGAAAGTCAGCAGCTTTCCCATCCCAGACTGAACCAGATTTAAGTATTTGTTGTCTGTGAAGCAGTAGTTTTATAGAAGAATGTGCCCCAACAGGTACTAAGACTCTTCACCTAGAAAAACAGGAGCAAACTCACCAGCAAAGATCAGAGTTAGAGTATTACCTTCCATGGCAATACTCCACTGTCTGAAGGTAGTTACGGGTGAGGGGAATACAAAATAGAGAGCTCAGCAGCTAAGCCATATGCATATACATGAAAATTATGTCCAGATTGAGTGAGTTTTCTTCCCAGAGGTGCTGGAAAGTTCAGCTCCCCCTCAACCCACAGGAATCTCCCTGATCCCACCCTATATGTGTTTCTGCTCCAGTGACTCCTTCTAGAACCTGCACCCTTCCTGAAGCCATGGAAGTTGTGCCCTCTTCACACTGTGTTCCCAAATCATTTTTTAAGGAAAGAAATAAGCATTAAAAAAATTTTTGGATAAAATCTTTGGCTATAGTTCTTACAACAGGTCATAAGACTATTGAGCTTTTTGGATAACCATAATGCCAAAACATCTCTAAATTTTTAAAAGCAACAGTTTAAGAACTTCAACACTTAAAATGATTCAGGACCCAAGTCTGCAGCAGTAGGAAGTCAATTGCAAGTTGTGTGTCCCCAGGAAAGGCATTCTTCTGGGGCTGGCACTGTGGCGTAGCAAGTAAAACCACTGCCTGCAGTGCTGGCATCCCATAGGGGTGCCTGTTCGTGTCCAAGCTACTCCATCCACTTCTTCTTTTTTTTTTTAACTTTTATTTAATGAATATGAATTTCCAAAGTACGACTTATGGATTACAATGGCTTCCCCCCCATAACGTCCCTCCCACCCACAACCCTCCCACCTCCCACTCCCTCTCCCCTTCCATTCACATCAAGATTCATTTTTGATTATCTTAATATACAGAAGATCAGCTTAGTATACATTAAGTAAGGATTTCAACAGTTTGCTCCCACACAGAAACATAAAGTGAAAAATAATAGATGATTTTTTTAAATGATGATGAAATAAGATCAGACCTACTGTCATGTTTAATCCCAGTGAGAGTCAAGTTGGGAATTGATATTTTTTTTTTTACAGAAGATCAGTTTAGTATGCATTAAGTAAGGATTTCAACAGTTTGCACCCCCATAGAAACACAAGGTGAAATATATTGTTTGAGTACTCGTTATAGCATTAAATCCCAATGTACAGCACATTAAGGACAGAGATCCTACATGAGGAGTAAGTGCACAGTGACTCCTGTTGTTGACTTTACCAATTGACACTCCTGTTTATGGCATCAGTAATCTCCCTATGCTCCAGTCATGAGTTTCCAAGGCTATGGAAGCCCTCTGAGTTCTCCGACTTATCTTGTTTAGACAAGGTCATAGTCAAAGTGGAGGTTCTCTCCTCCCTTCAGAGGAAGGTACCTCCTTCTTTGAAGACCTGTTCTTTCCACTGGGATCTCACTCACAGAGATCTTTTTGCCAGAGTGTCTTGGCTTTCCATGCCTGAAATACTCTCACTCCATCCACTTCTGATCCAGCTCTCTGCTACGGCCTGGGAATGCAGTACATGATCCAAGTGCTTGGGCCCCTGCTCCTGCGTGGGAGACCTAGAAGAAGCTCCTGGCTCTCAGCTTCGGATTGGCCCTGCTCTGGCCATTGTGGCCATATGGGGATGAACCAGGAGGTGGAAGACCTCTCTCTCTGCCTCTGCCTCCCTGTAACTCTGCCTTTCAAATAATAAATAAATAAATTTTTTTAAAAAACTGGCATCCTCCCAAATTATACCTTGAATGTAATCTTGGAAGACAACAGACCAGGAAAATCCTCCTGGCATAATTTAAGGATTTTTTTTCATTGAAATATTTTCATTTCATTTTATATGTAATGTTGAATTACATATAAATATGTAATAATGCCATAATCAAAATGAAATAGTTTTCAGCTACAAAGATATACTAAAACTCTGGGATTTATGTTAAAATACTTAGGCAAAAATTTATAGAACAGATTAAATTAAATTGACAAAATTTTAATAATTATTACAGCTATATGATAGGCACATATGAATTCATTGTAATATTTGCATACATCTTAAAAAACAAAAACAAAGGTGTTAGCCTGTAATAAATCCAAACTGATTGTTGCCATGCAGGAACAAGGTCTCAAGCACCCAGATCTGCCTATTTTTTCGAGAGAAGTCAACACTCCAGAGTTTTTAAAAGTGAAATCTCTTAATTTTATAAAACAAAACAATGTGGCCAAACAAAACACATCTGTGGGCTGGAATTTGTCCTGAGCCATCTGCTTCTGTTCTGTGAAAAATTTGCTTTTGTTAATGAAGTGTTTTTCTCCAAATTTAGAGTGTGTTCATGATTTCAAATAACTTATGAAATCAGCAGTGATCATTCAGTGTCTGTAGACCCAGAGATAAGCAATGCATTGCTGCTGCCCAAACAGAGCCCACAGGCCAGGCAAGGGAGAGATGTGTAACCAAGCACTTAGAAGACAACATGAGTGCAGGAACGAATAGCAGGTAGAGGTGTATGTCAGCCCAGCTACGGTGTGATGGGATGAATTGTGTCCCCTCAAAATCCATGTGCTGAAACTCTAGCTCCCAGTATCTCACAGCATGACTGTATTTGGAGAAAAGGCGTTTAAAGAAGTAATTAAGTTAAAATGAAATATTTAGAGTGGGCCCTAATCCAATCTGTTGGTGTCTTTATAAGAATGGAATAGGGCATGGATGCAGACACCAGACACATGCTCTCACAGACAGACAAGAGTGTGAACACATAGTGGCCATTTGCACCTAAAGGAGAAAGGCCTCAGAAGAACCAAAACCACTGACACCTTGATCTTGACTTCCAGATTCCACAACTGTGAGAAAATAAATCTCAGCGATACTTCATTATTGCTATCCTGGCAAACCAATACACATGAGAAGCCTTAATTTTGCTTAAAGAAGTCTATGAAAGCTTCGTAAAGAGAGTGCTGCCCAGGTATTTGCAATTTCCTGATGCCAATTGAGGAAATTCTTAGGTTCAAGGAACAATTTCTGCATCACTCTAGGGAAGGTAGTCTTTCCCATAACTTCATTCTCTTTCTATATGTTTATGACTTCAAAACCTGTCTCCCAGTTCTCATCGTTTCTCCTAAACTCTACACCTGACCCTTCTTCTGACCAGGACACAAGTTATCTGACTGTCCTCGGAACTTTAAATGAAAATAGCTTCCTCTTCCATTCACTCCCCATCGTGCCACTTCTTTTGTCTTCTCTCCAACTATTCATCAGTTGATCAGCCTGGACTCTACCTCTTCTTTACTTTCACAGCTAGTCAGTTCTAGTTCCAACTCACCCCACCTCCGAAATCCAACATGATCCTGTTTTTTCCTACTATCTCAGTCCTCCTATGCTCCAGCCCCCACCACTTCTTCCCTAGATCATTTGTTGATCTTTTGGATCTTTCTCCTCTATAATCCTTCTCCATTTGGATTGAAGTAATATTCATAAAATGCAAATCTGACAGTGTCATTTCTCCACTTAATATCCACTGCTGGGGGTGGGGACAGGCATTTAGTGTAGTGGTTAAGTCACCACCTTGGACACTGGCATCCCATATCAGAGTGCATGGGACTGAGTCCCAGCTCTGTTCCTGATTCCAATTTCCTGTTAATGCAGATTAACAGTGTGGGGAGCAAACCGGACTGGACTGAGTTACTGGAATTAAGACTTATTCTATGCATCTGCTCTCCCACAATATGGCGCTGGGAGAGAAGTAAACAGCTTCCGCACAGCTGCCTCCAGTTCAACCAATAAACTGTAGGACTTGCTACTGATTGGAGGAGAGCAGCGTACTCGGCGTGTGGGCAGCCGAGTTGGGATTGGCGGAGGAGGACTATAAAGGAGGAGAGAGACAGCATGCACCAGTAACATCTAAGGGGAACATCTAAGGGAACACCTGTGCAGCCCCCGAGCAGAGCCGGCCGGCGGTGTGCCGCTCCCCTGCGGAAGTGGGGAATGTGGCCAGGGGGAACTGCCCTTCCACAGAGGTGGAAGGGACAGTAGCCAACCCGGGAAGAACCAGCAGCAAACCCGGGGAGGGCCGAGCAGACGAGAGAACAGCGCAGGGTCCTGTGTTGCTCCTCCACGAAGAGGGGGAGCGACATAATGGTGCCGTGACTCGGATATGAAGCCTAGGCAGGGCTTAGTATCGTTCCTCCACGAAGAGGGGGAGCGACAAACAGGAAGGGAGGCGGCAGGTAATGGCTCAGGTTAACCAGCACATGGGCATGGGAGATCTCTGTCACTGTGACTCTTTGCCTTTCAAATAAACTTTACAAAATCCCCTGATAATATCTCATCACTCGTCACATAAAAATTAAACTCTAAGCCTGCTGGACAAGGGTCTTCACTGTAAGAACCCTGTCCACTTTTTGTCTCATCTTCCCACTTCTCCGTGTAGAGACATCACCATGCCCAGCTACTGAGCATTCTTCATACCAGCCATGATTTTATATCTTCTGGATCCATTCTCTTTCTTTTTCCTTCCCTGCTCACCTGAGGGGCTGCTGTGCAAAGATATCACCTGCTTTATGGAAACTTCCAGCTGTGGTCTGAATACAGTGTGGCACCTGAACTCTTAAGTTGATTGTACTAAGAGGGTAGAAACTTAATTAAGTGTCTATGAGGTGGGCCTAGTGGGAGGTCCTTAGTTCTGAGGTCCTTAGGTCTGAGTGTGTCAACTCATAAGGTTGTTCTCATGAGAGGATTGGTTATAGCAGCTGAGTGGGGCCAGCTACTTTCTTTACTCCTTGGCTCACAACGTGTTTGTCTATACACACTCCACCATTGCCATCCTCTGGCCTCACTAGATGGTTCCACCAATGGGACCTACGTGATCATGGACTGTGAACCTCCAAAACTGTGAGCCAAAGTATACTTTTTCCTTCATCGGTAGCTTAATACACCTCCTTACCTTCCCCTTCACAGACTGTCCCTGTTCTTGAAGATGGTTGATGAAGCTCTGCCAATACAAGCAGCAGACAAATGGCTGTAAACATCCACTGGAGGAACGGGAAAGCCACTGCTCTAGCTTTATCACACACCAACACACAGGTTCTCATGCTGATTTGAAACTTTTCACATGGTCTGTGAATACTTTTGGTAGCTCTCTAATTGATAGGCACATAATTATCTATGTATGTGCACTGTGCCCAGGTCACTGGGACACTGTCTTCAGACTTTCCAGGCTGTGATGCCACCCTACTGATGAGCTTCATCCTTGGAGTGGACCTTCCTGCTCTGCTCTTCCCCTCTCCACTACCCTGGACCAGCCATTGAGCCTGCCCAAGGAATTTGCCGGCTCCTCAGATGTCAGAGCTACTTGATCTCTGACCACTGCCTCTAGTTTGTTGCTCTAGTGCAGGGAGGTACTTCTTCACACCCTCTTTGTCACTTCTGTCTGGACCCACTGTTCACAGGCACAGCAACAAAGGGTTATAGAGCAGAGTATCTCTTTGAAACAGATAAAAATCGCTGGAGGAGTTTAATTGCTAACAACAGATCAATGCCAGTATTTGATTCTCTATGAAAGATTTAAAAAGAATCTGCTATCTGACTTCTTTGGGCATGGTAGGAAATGAGAAAAAGTCTTTGGAGCAAGATCTCATTATTTGATGCCTTTTTGGTTTCCTTTATGGTTTGATTGTGTTCACCATCCCACCTCCCAAATTCATGTGTTGGAAATGGAATCCTAAAATTCATATATTAATGGTATTTGGAAGTGGAGTCTTTGGGACATAATTAGGATTAGATGGGGTCATAAGGATGGCATTTTAAGAAAGGAGACATGAGTTAGCAGCCTGCTCTATCTCACAATGTGATGCTGTATCTAGAGCCCAGTCTCTAGAGCCCTGAAACAAAGAAGTTTCTCTTCTTTATGAGTTACCCATCTCAGATAGTTAAAGAAACAGAAAGCAGACCAAGACACCACATAGTTGTTTCCTTTTTGATCTTCTATGTGAAGTTTGCAAAATATTTCAAACATTCTAGTTTATTGCAGCAATGCTAAGTAAATGAAAAGAGAAATCAGAATGAATTCCAAGTTTTTATGCTTCAAGACACATAAACCTAAACTGGGTTAAACAATAAAAGAAAGTTAATGATTTCTTAACTGAAAAATCTGGAAGCAGGGCTAGCTGTAGGTGAGGCTTGACCTGACTGCTTGCTTATGCAACTAATAGCTGAGTCTGAGAGAAGAGACCACTGTCCTGAATTGTTGTAGGCTGTCTGGGTCCAGGTTCTTGTCTCGAATGCAAGAAAGAATTCAAGGACAAGATGTAGGTAAAGGTCTTCAGAAAAGCAATGTTTATTTCCATGCAAGTATACACTCAAGAAGGAGTGAGGCATACTCAAGAGTGAACTGCACCCCACGAGTACAGAGCCATCCCTTTTATACGAGCTGGAGGCATGAATTGCGGTTTTGGGGGTTAATTGGAAAAAAAGAGGGCAGAGTTTGGGGCAGGGTTTGAATAACACCCATTTCCTTGCTCTTTTGTGGAAATTTTAGTGTCATCGTGCCATAGTATATATACAATTAAAATTTTTAAAAGATTTATTTGAAGGGGCCCTTGTTGTGGCACAGCGGGATAAGCTGCTGCTTGTAGTGCCAGCATCCCTTATTTGAGCACCAGTTTGAGTCCTGGCTGCTCTGCTCCCATTCCAGCTCACTGCTGATTTGCCTGGGAAAGCAGCAGAAAGATAGCTGAACTGCTGAGGTCCCTACCTCCCATACGGGAAGCCAGATAGAATTCCTGGCTCCTGGCTTCTCCCTGGCCCAGCCCTGGCTATTTGGGCCATTTGTGGAGTAAACTAGTGGATTAAAAAATCTCTGTGTCCCTGTATTTCCTTCTCACTCTGTCACTCTGCCTTTCAAATAAATTAAGAAATATTGTTCTAAAAATAAAGTTTATTTGAGGGAGGGAGGGAGGGAGAGAGGGAGGGAGGGAGGGAGGCGGAGAGAGAGAGAGAGAGAGAGAGCCCATCTTCTGATTGATTCACCAAATCCCCACAATGGTTGGGACTGGGCCAAAGCAGGGAGTCAAAAACTCAATGCAGATCTCCCATATGGGTGGCAGGAACACAACTGCTTGAGTCATCATAGCTGCCTCCTAGTATACGCATCAGTAGGAAGCTTGGGTCAGAAGCCAGAGCCAGGAATCAAACTCAAGTACTCCATATGGGAAGTGGACATCTTAATTGCCAGGCTAAATTCCCACTCCCTGTGACATATAACTTAAACAAGTGCATATTATTCCACTAGTATTCCATTTTGTAATATCCCAGAATACACTTAACTGGTTTTTTTTAAAAGATTTATTTATTTATTTGAAAGGCAGAATTAGAGAGAGAGAGGGAGGGAGATATGGAGAGAGAGAGAGATCTTCCATCCGCTGGTTCATTCCCCATGTGGCTGCAATGTCTGGAGCTGGGCCAATCCGAAGCTAGGAGCTTCATCCAGGTCTCCCATGCAGGTACAGGGGCTCAAGCACTTGGGCCATCTTCACTGCTTTCCTAGGCACATTAGCAAGGAACTGGATTGGAAGTGGAGCAGCCAGAACTTGAACTGGCCTCCATATGAGATGCTGGCATGCAGGCAGCGGCTTTACCAGCTATGCCATAGCAGCCAGCCCCTTAACTGATCTTTTAATAATATATTAAAATATTCCATAAAGAAGAGTAAAAATAAAGCCTATAGTGAAACATATACATAAAAAGGACAGAATAATTTTGATCACTTATCTCACACAGATTCTTTCCCTGAATACTGTCAAATTTATAATTAATAAAGTTGAAATATTGGTCCAGAGCAGCTATGGATCTCTAAAAATGAACAATGTCAGATGCATCAGCAGCCCTAATATATTTGTTTGGCCAGTGTTCATAAGAGTCTGATCCAAGAGAAGTGGGGGGTCAGCTGGTAGGTGAGTGTAGTGTGAGAACTCTGCATAAACCACCACGGATTGACTCATGAATTCTTGGATTTGGTGCATGTGAATCAGGGAACTGAATGCGTGCTCTGCTCTGGTCAGTTCTGTGCTGTAATCTTTCAGATTTACATGCTCACAGATAAGTTTTTTTTTATTAGAGTACAATCTCCCCAGACTGAGTTCCATAAATGAATAGCGATTCTTAACTTCTTACTCAACAGCAATTCCTTCAATCCACGCTGGCATCAAATTTCTTGGTTGACTCATTTTCCTTGCCAGAGGTGAACCCAAGCGGAGAAAAGAAAGAGCAGTTCCCATATCCTTGTCCTAAAATGACTTGGATTCAGTATTTCAATCTGCTCTGCATAACTAGTCACACAGATGTGGATATAAAAAGTAAAACTGAGCAAGGAAAGAGTAGGAATATATAAAACATTGCCTTTATTTGATGGAGCAATAAAACTTATGTCTAAATATTTCTCATTGTGTTAAAGGGCACACATCATTGCACAGGTATTTGCTACTTTTCTTGCCACATGGGTAGATTTAATTATACACAAAAAGAGAAAGAGCTCTAAGATATGACAGCATGTGTAATGTGTTCTTGAAATTTGTTTCTGGTAACACAGTCTTTATGTTGTATACAAGCTAAATTTCATATTTAATGTATTTCTGGTTTTCATACTTACTGCTATATAAAACTCATTCTTTCTAATTCTGTAAATGATTTCAAAATAGGAATGTCTAAATAATGGTCAAATTATCCTGTTGGCCAATTCTGATTCATATGCAGAGTGCAATTATAATAGGAACTGTACTTTCACCCTCTTAGTAAGGTAAGCAAAGATAAAATTCTATACATATCTTTTAAAAAGATTTGTTTGCTTTATTTGGAAGGCAGAGTTACAGAAAGAGAGAGGAACAGACAGAGAAATCTTCCATCCACTATTTCATTCCCCAAATGGCTGCAAAGGGTGCAGCTGAGCTGGTCTGAAGCCAGGGCCAGGAGCTTCTTCTGGGTCTCCCACATGGGTACAGGGACCCAGGGACTTGGGACATCCTCCACTGCCTTCCCAGGCACATCAGTAGGGAGCTGGACCAGAAGTGGAGCAGCTGGGACTCAAACCATTGTCCATAGGGGACGCTGGCTCTGCAGGTGGTGGCTTTACCCACTGTACCATAGTGCTGGCCCTAAGAGTCCATATATCTTTATCAAATCTCCTCTGACTAATTCAGTCCATAGGATTGTGCTTGTAAATATTTTATATGAACTCCTTCTGGTAATAGTGTTTATTCCATCAATCAATATCAAATTAACCCCAAATTTACTGAAAATATGAAATAAGATATAAAACATTGAACATCCATTTTTAATAGCATAGGTAACAAATGCAGATTGCCCCGGAGAAATGACTCTTGGTTTCTTAATGTAAAATTTATGGGGCATTTCACAACATGGGGAAAGTTCTGTCTTCTTTCCTTCGGATTGTATCAGCTCAGCAGGAACAACTGGCAGACATCATGCACAGGATGCTAATATCTTTTATTCCAGAGGCTCTGTCCACCTGAATCTTGCACTCCAGGGGCTCCCCAGTCCCTATTTAACGTGAAGACATTCTATTCAACATAATATGGACACTCCAATTTAATACACATTTACTGACCAAACCACAACACTAGGTTGCATTGATAAGGATCCCTTGGTCACAAGTAATGACAATTCTAACTTAGATCTGTTGATGTGAAGGGCAATGAAACAGAGACATCTCATAGAACCTATGCCAGGAAGACAGGTCTTACTGGAACTGAAAAACTGTCAGACATCTTCCTTTCCCTTGTTGCATACATTTTCTTTTGTTTCCATTTTTCTCTTTGACTACATGGTGTCTCATCTTTATGATATTTTGCTTCATTCTTATTTCTGTAAGCCTCCCCCTCCTTTCTCTTAACTGCTTACACATAACCCATCTAGGATACCCTCAAATGGTAGTTTCAGAATCTACGTTTCCATGACTTTACAACTGTATTATGTGTATGTGCTTTGGCTCAGTTGAGGTCAAGCATCCATTCCCGCTCCAATCAGCTGCAGCCGTAGGTAAATGGCGGAATGGTCATCTATAACTAGGAATACCCCCTTTTATACTATGGACTGGGCCATTATACAAGAAGAAGTAGCAATGAGGACGAAATACAATTCTGGTCCCAGGGTTTCAATTTCAGATAGTAGATAGATAGATAGATAGATTTTTAACACAAGACAGATTGTGATAAAAGGAATAAAAAAATAAGTGCTCCCTGGAGTATGTTGGATGGAAAGATTGAGACAGGGGTATGGGAAAACTTGAATTGTTGGAGGATACTCAGTGTTTCAGGGATACCTTTAATGATGGCTTAGAGATAAGGAGTATGGAATTTACTCCAAGATTTTATGGTGGTGGAAGAGCAGACATGTTACAGAGGTGGGCATAATTTGAGAGATAGCTGGTATGTGTTCTTCTCCAATGAGAAGCTATCAAATTTTCTGATCAGCTGAGTCACATAATCAAATCTGTGCTTCCTGGGGGTGTCTTTGGATGTGGTAGTCAGATGAAATGGATGTGATATGGAAGTTGGAAATCGGTGAGTCCACGTGAAGGGTGTTTATGTTCTGAATTAGGGAAAAAGCAACAGGAAAGTGTAGACATGATTAATTACTATATTTAACAAAGATGGTGTGACATTTCTGTGGCATATATGAATAGTAGTTGCAGATTTACATGCTGGCAAAATGTTAAATATTTTAACATTTAAATATTTTAACAATCTGGCATGGTTTAAAAATAATTAATAATAATTAATAGTTAATTTTTAAGAGAAGAAAGGAGAATATGAAGATGGGAAATTGTTAAGTCAATTATTTTTAGTTTTTAAAAAAACCACCTATCTGATATCCTTGGAACTTATGGCCCACAGGTCAGTGGTTAGGATTATTTCCCCTGCTGAGATAAGTCTTACGTGATGGAGAACCATGGCTGGTTTCTCAGAGTGGGGTGTGGAATAACTGTTAGTGATGCAATTGGTGTGAGAAGAAGAATTACTGCTTAGGCATCAACTCGGGAAAGACAAATCTGTAAGTCCTATATTAAAATGCTGACAATAAAAGTGGTCTCAGGGGCCATTGTTTAGAGATTTCCATAAAACAATAGGGTCCCAGTTCTCTAGAAGATGGTAAAGACAGTGAAGTTGGATTGAGAGGATTCTGGAGGGGAATTATGATGAAGCAAAAACTGTAGAACTGAAAGATGTCATACAAATGTTGTCTCCTAGGATGAGTAGCAGTCCTATCCTCAGTGGTGGAACATGTCCTTAGTGACCTTATTAATCTCAAGGCACTTGTACAAGCACCAAGCAAGACACCTACAAAGCCAGGGAGGCAGAAGGAATGAACAGTTTTTGAACCTGCTACATGCAAATGCTATTAAGTGACCTTTTAAAGAAAACTTACGGAAGTTTTTAAATTCAATTACAAGTAGTAGAAATTTTTCTTGGTCTAATCATAATACTAACTCCTTCCATACTTTGTAGCATACTCTTTAATTGGCTGCTTCTCCCCAAACACACAAAAAAGGGAAATTCCTTTCTTCTAGAAATCAATAGTTGAGATGAGGAACTTGAGCTTTTCATGTAAACTTTTATTTTTTAATATTTTTAAAGCTTTATTTACTTTATTTGAAATACATTATTAGAGAGAGAGAGAGAGAGAGAGAGAGAGAGTCTTCCATCTGCTGATTCACTCCCCAAATGGCTGCAGTGGCGGACTTGGGTCAATCCAAAGCCAGAAGCCAGGAGCTTCTTCCAGGTTTTCCATGTGGATGCAAAGACCCAAGCACTTGGGCCATCTTCTGCTGCTTTCCCAGATGTATTAACAGGGAGCTGGATCAGAAGTGGGGCAGCTGGGACTCAAACTGGTGTCCATATGGAATGCCAGAACTGCAGGTAGCAGTTTTGTATGCTATGCCACAGCACCGGGCCCTATATTGTGGGGAGCAACTGGGAGCAACTCGGACTAGACTAAGTTACTGGAATTAAGACTTATTCTATACATCTGCTCTCCCACAATATGGCGCTGGGAGAGGAGGAAACAGCTTCTACCCAGCTGCCTCTCACCAACTTGACAAGCTGCAGGAGCTGCTCCTGATTGGAGGAGAGCAGCGTGCTCAGCGTGTGGGTAGCAGAGTTGGGATTGGTGGAAGAGGACTATAAAGGAGGAGAGAGACAACATGCACCAGGAACATCTATCTGAAGGAACACCTGTGCAGCCCCCGAGAGAGCCGGCCGGCGGCGTGCCGCTCCCCCACGGAAGTGGGGAACGTGGCAGGGGGAACTGCCCTTCCACAGAGGTGGAAGGGTCGGTAGCCAACCCGGGAAGAACCAGCAGCAAACCCGGGAAGGGCCGAGCAGACAAAAGAACAACGCAGGGTCTTCGTTCCTCCACGAAGACGGGGAGTGACACTATATATCTTTGAAATCTCATCTAACTGGGGTTTCTGGCTCATCCTTCTTGCCCTCAGTGCCTCCTCATCACATCAGCTCTTGGTTTCATGTTTACCCACACCCAGCAGGCCACTGAGGCTCACCCTAAACCACTGCTGCTTCTCCTTGGATGCTGACTTCCTGTCATCAGAGCCCACAGCCCTTGTGAGGAGCTGTGCTTTCCCAACTCCCAACCCCTTCCAATGCACAAAAAGCACTCTTTACAGAAAGAAAATAACCTGGGGGTGAATATCTGACTTATTGGTTAAGATTCCTGCACATCACATTTGGAATACCTGGGTTCAATGTCCTGGCCCTGGCTCCTGACTCCAGCTTCCTGCTAACACAGACCCTGGGAAGCTGCAGTATTGACTCAAGTAGTTGGGTTCCTGCCACCCACATGGTAGAACTGGATTATATTCCTAGTTCCAGACTTTGGCCCAGATTTGGCCTTTGTCAGCATGTGTTGGGGTCTCTTTCTGTCTGTCTTTCTCTCTGTCGGTCTTTCAAATAAATAAAAAAATTTTTAAAAGATAATATTAAAAAAAATACCTAGTCTCAAACACAGAATTCTGGGGGAAAAAAATACTGTGAGAAAATATTGTACTGTTTATTTCCTCATATCTCATTGCTTTGTATCTCCTATCTTAATTTATTTATGCAAATAAGAAAAGTGTTTGCATGAATTATCCTTGGTAATAGTTGGTTTCCAGTTTATAAAGTACAAAAGCATTTGAGATTGCAAATAAGTAAAACATGTGCAGAAAGCTAGCAGCTGGAAGGATGGGAATCTTTTAAAATAAAAAACAGTTATGGAGTAATTGAGAATAATTTTTTACTGTTTTGAAAATTTTGCTCTAGTGTTATTAGTTTAGATTGCAAATAAGTAATAATTTTTTAAAAAGCAATTTGAGTTTAGAGTAAAAATTTAGATTCCTTTTTCACTCATACTAGGGCAGGATTTTCTCCAGTGAGTTCTTCATCCACCTGGTGGTGAATGAATGCTTTAATAACAGTTGGCCTCATTTTTCTCCTCTATGAAGATTTGTCTAGGTTTTAGCCCTGAACTTATTCCAAACATTGCATCTTGAACATAGTTATGTTGTTTAGGAAATTTAAAATAAGTTTAGGTCATTTTTAATAATCTTTTATTTGAAGGTATATATAATTGCAAATATTTATACTAGTGATGGTTCCACAAATTTAGATTTTTAAATCATTCAGGTTGTTTCCTCTACATGGAAAGCCCTCATTTTATCCGTGGTATGCAAAATTTCTTTCTAAAGTTAGAAAAGGCACAGTGTACTTCAAAAAGCTCATGACAAATTTGTATTAAGAAAAAACTATACATGGGCCTCAAAACGTTTTTCACTACAATAAACTTAGCTTTTAATGTCATTTATCTACAAACTTTTTAGAGTGCCTGCATGTGGGGAGCAATTCGGACTAGACTAAGTTACCGGAATTAAGGCTTATTCTATGCATCTGCTCTCCCACAATATGGCGCTGGGAGAGAAGAAAGAGGCTTCTACACAGCTGCCTTCAGTTCAGCCAATAAACTGTAGGACTTGCTCCTGATTGGAGAGCAGCGTACTCGGCGTGTGGGCAGCCGAGTTAAGATTGGCGGAGGAGGACTATAAAGGAGGAGAGAGACGGCATGCACCAGGAACATCTAAGAGGAACATCTAAGGGGAACACCTGTGCAGCCCCCGAGAGAGCCGGCCGGCGGTGTGCCGCTCCCCCGCGGAAGTGGGGAATGTGGCAGGGGGAACTGCCCTTCCACGGAGGTGGAAGGACCAGCAGCCAACCCGGGAAGGACCAGCAGCAAACCTGGGGAGGGCCGAGCAGACGAAAGAACAGCGCAGGGTCCTGTGTCGTTCCTCCACGAAGAGGGGGAGCGACACCTGCATCCACACACACACATTCTACACAAATAGTCATACATTTATATTATAAAAATAGACAAAATACAGAGGTATATGTAGAACATGCTGATTATGATTGACACATCCATGTACTAGCTGAAAATCTACATTTCACAGGCTTCCTTGTAGCCCTGTGCAGCCACATAACTAGTTCTGGCCAATGTGACATGAATGTAAGTCTATTCAGAGGGGCTTCTGGCAAGACTACTTCTTTTCCCCTAGAGAAAAAGGGACAAATTCATCTGGCTCACATCTCTTTCTTTTTCTTTCTTCTTCCTGACCAGAATTTGAAAGGTGATGCCTGGAGGTAGGGCAGTAACTTTGTGACGATGAATATGAAAAATGTTTCTGAAGACGGTACAATGAAAGCTAGAAAGAGCCTTGAGCTTTAAGCTGTTTCCATCTGGGCATCCCACTTCCAGACTTGTTATGTGAGGAAAGGAAGCTCTTTTTAAAAAATTGTTATTTATATCAGTGTTTTTGTTGTAGGCAGCTATGAATTATGTACATGCTTCCAACCCTCAATTCCAGCCCCACCCCAAAGGCAAACATTCTTAATATTTAGTGTCAAGATTTTTATACCCATATATATTCATACCATATTAAATTTTTGATATATTTTTTCAAAGGGGGATAATACTATATATTATTCTGAATATCCATTTTTGACTTAACAATATGGCCTAGACATTTCTCCATATCAGTATTTTAAAATACTCTTTTAAAAAATAGCATTTCAGGGAAAAATTTTTTCTAATAAAAGTGATATTTGCTTATTCAAGCAATAGTGAAAATATGAAAGTAAACAGCAGCAAACATCCCTAAATCTTACTATTTTGAAATAACTACTGGCAGAATAGAGAGGAAGCTTACTGCTCTAGTCTAGGGGAAGATAGTTTAAAAAAATGTGGAGAGCACAAAGGGAAGGGTAAGGGAGAAAATGGCAGAGGAAACTCCATGCAAATTGGGGGATGCTGTGGACCTATGTGGAGGGTGTGGAAGTGCATAGCTCAGGAACTCAGCAGCCTAAATAGCCTCAGCACCAGCTTTGGAATGATGTGAGACCAGACTGCAGCAGCCCAAGCCACTGGCGATAAAGCTGAGTGAAGAGCCTGGGGTTGGCCCTTCTTGGAGCCCGGTGGGGGACAGTGAAAAAAAAAGGCATATTTTTATCTCCCTGACCACCCAGCACTGGCATCCTGTATCTAACTCAGAGAGGGTGGGTACCATTTTGGACATATGTAATAGCTGTGTCAATTTGTGTCCATGTGCCCAGCAAGCACCAAAGGGGAGACTTCTGAGTCTGGCTGGGAGAAGTGACAGAGGGATGGAAGCTCATGACTATGGGAGGCTTTTGTGCTGGGACTTTGAAAACACTGTGGCTGCATGGGAGGGTTCAGGGTGTGACTGGGACTTTGGGCAGTCACTATGGGTGGCTCCACATGCATGGGGCTCCCTGATTCCCTGGTGAGGGTCATTGCTGCAGGATCTGTGTTCAACCATGGATCCTTTGTGTGGTTCTTGTGGCAGCATGAATGAAAATTGTACCCATTGGGGCTAGTGACCAGGCATTGGTCTCCTTTGAGGAGAGGAGGTGAATGTGAGAATACACCTCCTCTCTGATTTAAAAAGAGAAAGAGAGAGATTTACCATGCCTAACTTGAGTGTCACCTTGGACACTTCCCTCACCCTGGAGTACTGAACAGAGCTCTCTGAGCATACCCACCACATGCCTCTGGGTATTCACTGAAACAGCAGATACTCCACTAAGCCACATAGGAATAGACCAAAGATAAAAGCCATCATAGTAGAAAAAAACCAACAAACATCACCACAAATGTCTAAAAATAAACACGGCAATTCAAGAAACAAGAATAAGGAAGACAACATGATGCCCCCAAAAGAACACAACACTCCAGTACTATTGTATTGAATAGTAATGTAAAAATGAAGAGACTGATAAAATGCAGGAATGGAATTCAAAAAATTGATTACATGATCACATAGAAGTAATCAGAAGCAAATTGTGAACTAAAAAATCTACACATGACATGAAAGAAAACTTGCCCCATGAAATTGAGATTTTAAAAAGAAATCAGAAAAAAATATTGGAAATGAAGAATTCAATAGAACAAATTAAAATATGATGGAAAACCTTTAGAATAGACTTGAAAAGGAAGAAGAAAAAATATCCAAGAGAAGACAAATTCTGCAAATTATACAGTCAGACCAAAAAGAAAGAAGAATAAATTAGAAAACTACAATACAGTGTCACAGTGACAAAAAAATGAGCTAAATGAAATATCTCTATGAGTGAGATCCCAGCAGAAAGAACAGGCCATCAAAGAAGGAGTATCTTTCTCTGAAAGGAGGAGAGAACTTCCACTTTGACTATGGCCTTGTCTAAATAAGATCAGAGTTGGTGAACTCAAGAGGCTTCCATAGCCTTGGCAGCTCATGACAAGAGCCTCGGGTGATTACTGACGTCATAAATAAGAGTGTCAATTGTTAAATCAACAACAGGAGTCACTGTGCACTTACTCCTCATGTAGGATTTCTGTCCTTAATGTGTTGTACTATGTGAATTAATGGCAAAACTATTACTCAAACAGTACTCTATACTTTGTATGTCTTTGTGGGTGCAGTCTGTTGAAATCTTTATGTAGTATATACTAAGTTCATCTTCTGTATATAAAGATAATTGAAAATGAATCTTGATGAAGAATGGAATGGGAGAGGGAGTGGGAGATGGAATGGTTGTGGGTGGGAGGGAGGTTACCAGGGGAAAAGCCACTATAATTCAAAAGTTGTACTTTGGAAATTTATATTTATTAAATAAAAGTTGAAAAAAAATACAGTGTCAGAGACTTACAGATACTATGAAATGACCCAACATATGGGTTCCAGGAGTTCCTGAAGGTGTGGAAAAAGAGAATGGATTAGAAGGCCTTTTTAGTAAAATAATTACAGAAAACTTTCCTAATTTGGAGAAAGAAAGGGAAGTCAAAGTACAGGAAGTGCATACACTCATAATAGACATGACCAGAAAAGATCTTCAACACAACACATTGTAGTCAAACTCTCCACAGCAAAGCATAAATAAAAGACTCTAAAATGTGCAGAAACACCAGATTACTTCCAGAAGATTGATATATAATTAGAATTACAACTGAATTCTCATCAGAAATCCTACAGGCTAGGAGAGAATGGCGAGATATATTCCAAGTCTTTTTTTTTTTTTTTTTTTTGACAGGCAGAGTGGACAGTGAGAGAGACAAAGATAAAGGTCTTCCTTTTCTGTTGGTTCACCCCCCAATAGCCACTGCGACCAGCGCACTGCAGCCGGTGCACCGCGCTGATCCAAAGCCAGGAGCCAGGTGCTTCTCCTGATCTCCCATGTGGGTGCAGGGCCCAAGGACTTGGGCCATCCTCCACTGAACTCCTGGGCCACAGCAGAGAGCTGGACAGGAAGAGGAGCGACAGGGACAGAATCCGGTGCCCTGACCAGCACTAGAACCCAGTGTGCTGGCGCCACAGGTGGAGGATTAGCCTATTGAGCCACAGCGCTGGTCTATATTTCAAGTCTTAAGAGAAAATAATTATCAATCCAGAATACTGTACCCTGCAAATCTCTCATGAAGGAAGGTGAAATAAAGACCTTCCATAACAAACAGAAATTGAAAGGATTTGTCATCACTCAATCAGCCTTACAAAAGATGCTTAAGGATGTGCTACACACAGAAACATGGTCATCACTATAAAAGAAGGTGAAGGCAGAAAATCTCCCAGTAAAATACAAAGGAAGTCCAAAGTAAACAAGAGGAATATTTACGGAAAAATGGCAGGGCCAAGTCTTTACTTATCAATAGTCACCTTGAATATAAATGGCCTCAACTAACCAGTTAAAATATACAAATTGGCTAAATGGATTAAAAAACAAGACCCATCTCTTTGCTGCCTACAAGAAACACATCTCATCAACAAAGATACCTGCAGACTGAAAGTAAAAGGATGGAAAAAGGTATTCCATGCTAACAGAAACCAAAAAAGAGCTGAAGTAGCCATCCTAATATCAGACAAAATAATCATTAACACAAAAACTTCTAAAAGAGATAAAGAAGGGCACTATGTAATGATTAAGTGATCAATTCAACAGGAAGATCTGACTATTATAAATGTATATGCACCTAATTATAGGTCAGCTGGCTATTGAAAAGAAATGTTAATAGATCTAAATGGAGACAGAGACTCAAATACAATAGTAATGGGGTACTACCTTCAATGCTCCACTTTCAGCAATGGACAGATCAGTCAGTCAGAAAATAAGCAAGGAAACAACAGAGTTAATCGACACTGTAGAACAAATGGACTTACCAAATATCTACAGAACTTTTATCCTACAGTTGCAGATTACACATTCTTCTCACTCATGGAACTTTCTGTAGGATAGATAACATGCTAGGCCATAAAGCAAGTCTCACCAAGTTAAAAAAAATCAAAATCATTCCATGCATCTTTTCTAATCACAATGGAGTAAAGCTGGAAATCAACAACTCAAGAATCTCTAGAGCATATGTAAACACATGAGACTGAACAACATGCTTTTGAATGAACAGTGGTTTATAGAAGAAATCAAAAGAGAAATAAAAAAAATCTGGAAATGAATGAAGATGATAATACAACATATCAAAACTTAGAGAATACAGCATAAGCAGTGTTGAGGAAAGTTTATAGCAATTGGTGCCTACATCAAGAAATCGGAAAGATACCAAATAAATGAGCTATCAACACATCTCAAGGATCTACAAAAACAATAGCAAACCAAACCCAAAACTAGTAGGGGGAAAGACCACAATGAGTTTTTACCTCACCCCTGTTAGAATGGTTTTCATACTGATATCAACAAACAACAAATGCTGGCAAGGTTGTCAGGGAAAAGGTACTCCAATCCACTATTAGTGGGGATTTAAACTGGTCCAGCCACTATGGAAGACAGTATGGGGATACCTCAGAAATCTGAATATAGAACCTACCATATGACCCTGCCATCCCACTCCAGGGAATTTACCCATAGGAAATGAAATCAGCATATGAAAGAGTTATCTCTACCCCCATATTTATTGCAGCTCTATTCACAATAGCTAAGATATGGAATCAACCCAAATGCCCATAAACTGAAGATGGGATAAAGAAGTTATGGAATATGTACACCATGGAATACTACACAGCAGTAAAAAATGAAATCCTGTTATTTGCAACAAAATGGATGAAACTAATAAAAAATCATACAAAGTGAATAAGCCAGTCCCCAAAGGATAAATAGCATATGTTCTCCCAGATCTGTGATAACTAATAGAGCTCCTGAAAGATAATCTATAGAAGTGAACTTAACACTTTGAGATGCAATGACTTTAAACAGCTCTTGTCTTTACTGTTGAGGTACAGTTTTTTTATAGAATTTGTTGAACTCTTTAGTATAGGGTTAATTATCTGTGTATAAAGTTAATTAAAAGTAGATCTTAGTAAAAAATAAGAATGTGAATAGAAGAAAGAGAAAGAAGAGGGGTAGGAGTGTTGGTGGGAGGGTGGGTATGGTGGGAAGAATCACTACATTACTAAAGTTGTATTTATGAAATGCATGAAACTTGTATTCCTTAAATAAAAGGTTTCTGGGGAAAAATAAATAACTGCTATTATTATTATTAATAAACAATATTCATATCACCTCTCTTTGATAATATTAGGAGTCATTCTCATCCCCTTCCACCTGTATGAACATGTGTATATACAATCATACCTACACAAAGCATCTAGAAATACACAAACACACAAGATCACACATACAAATATATACTCCAATACATACAGCATACAAACACAAACATTAAACAAATACACACACCTACTCACATAAGACAGGCAGATAGAGAAGCCTTTTGGTGGTGAAAAACTATTAAAAGTGTTTAATTTGAGTTGCATTAAACAGAAGAACTAGGGGCTGATATTGTGGCACATGGGGTTAAGCTACCACAAGTGACTCTGGCATCCTACATAAAGACCACTTTGAGCCCCAGCTGCTCCACTTTTGATCCAGCTTCCTGCTAACATGTCTGGGAAAGCAGCAGAAGGTGGCTCGAATACAGGGGCCCCCATACCTACCTGGGAGACCTGGATGGAGTCTCTGATTCCTGGCTCCTGGCTTCTGCTTAGCCCAGTCCTGGCCATTGTGGTCATTTGGGGAGTAACCCAACAGAGAGAGGAATTTCTCCCTCTCTCTTTTTCTCACTCTCCCTGTAACTCTGCCTTTCAAATAAATAAATATTTAAATGTTTTTTAAAAAAAAACAGAATAACTGGTAGAATGTCTTTGAAATTTATAACTGAAATAGTTATAGAAAGCAATGTCAGGGCCGGCGCTGTGGCTCACTTAGTTAATCCTCTGCCTGCGGCGCCAGCATCCCATATGGACACCGGGTTCTAATCCCGGTTGCTCCTCTTCCAGTCCAGCTCTGTGCTGTGGCCCGGGAGGGCAGTAGAGGATGGCCCAAGTGCTTAGGTCTCTGTACCTGCATGGGAGACCGGGAGGAAGCATCTGGCTCCTGGCTTTGGATCAGCACAGCGCCAGCCATAGCAGCCATTTGGGGAGTGAACCAACAGAAGGAAGACCTTTCTGTCTCTCACTGTCTATAACTCTACCTGTCAAATAAAAAAGATTTAAAAAAGTCATTAATATTTTGCAAAAGAATCTATGTATATTTAGTATTACATAGTTAAACATTTTAAGATTTTGGCCTATTAGATGAGCAAGATAGCCTTTAATGTTAATTATAATGAGCAATTAATTTATCCTTACAAAATTAAGTGGAAATTTGACTAAGTTTATCTATAGTACTATAGTGTTTAATAGACTTTAAATTTCACTATATTTTTAATTTTAATTAATTTAATTCACAAGCATGACAATTACTTGGGAAGATTTGTCATTCAAAGAATTGAAAGACTTAAAAAAGACAATGGATTGAATGTATAAAGCTAGCTTAAAGCACTTCAAAAGTTTAATTTGAAAATGTAGTCAATATCACTTGAAGACCATTAAAAATGAAAGTTTAAATTTGCTATATTTAGAAATATAATAATTAGATTTTCAAACAACTTATGGAATGCTTATGGAGGAATTAAATTATGATCTGTGAATTAATGAATTGTTAATTTTAAAAACCAAACTAATCTCTAAATAGTTTTTTCTGTGACTATAAAGAAATTCTTGCAAGAAGAAAAGAAGCAAAGTGAAATAAAGAATTGCTGATTTTGAATAAATTCTTCACCATTAAGTCATGTTGTGTCTTAGATCCCCCAATGTTAAGACAAAGGATTATAAAAACTATTACAGATATGGAGTCATTATGCTTCATTATGCTGTTATTGTTTTTTTAAATTACCTTTTTAATTTTAACACTGAATGACTTGCTGCTCTAAAAGTCAACAAGCTTAATACTGGAGTGACCAACAATTCCAGTTTGCCTGGGTCTGAGGGATTTCCTGGGACTCAGGACTTTTAGTGCTAAAACCAGTAAACTTGGTCTCCTTGGTGGAATGCATCTTGATATATTTGGTTGGATTGCAGAGTCTAACATATAAAGTTTTCCTCTTCAGAGCCATCAGCTATTTATCATGGTAAAATTACTTGTTTTGTACCTGTGTTTTCTCCTGTGTAAAACCAGGATGGAACAGTGAATATCTATCACAAAGGGTTATTGTGAAAACTGCATGAGTTAATATATGGAAAGCACCTGAACAGTGCCTAGAATGCTGACTGCCACTGGTGGATCGCATCACATTTCCTTGATGGCACTGCTTACATTTTTTTAATCACCTCAGTCATTTGACTGAATGCTCATCACCTGCCCTTTTCTCTTGGCTTTTCCAATCCTGAGTTTTTTCTCTTGATTCCTTTCTTGCTAGGTTGGGTTTCATAGTAAAATAAATTATTTTACAAAGTGCTGGTAGATGATTCTATTGATTTGCTATAGCTGTCATAATCCCCCACCTGTACCCCTACTTCACCACCACACAAATGTACAAACCCATATGCACAAACATATGCACACATATGCACAAAACATAGGCTTGTTAGCTTAAACAATAGAAATTTATTGTCTCACTGTTCTGGAGGTCAGAATCTAAGATCAAGGAACCATCAGAGTTGTTTCTGGTGAAGGTGCTCTTCCTGACCCGTGTATGGCCACCTTCTTGCTATGTCCTCATGTGGTCTTTCCTCTATGCCTGTACTGGGAGAATGAGCTCTGGCATCTCCTCCTCCTTTTATATGGACAACAATCTTATTGAATTAACCTTTTCCCTTATAACCTCTTTCACTTTAATTATCTCCTTAAAGGTGCTATCCCCAAATACAGCCACCTTGGAGGTTAGGACTTCAACATACAAATTTTGAGTAGATACATGTCAGTCCATAATAATACCATGATATCTGAGTTCTATATCTATGAAACTGTCTGTTTCTTGACTTTATGACTGAATGATATCATAGCTGGATATAATATTCTTTCAGTACTTGATACACAGTGCTCCATTCCACTCTTTGATTGAATGTTGCCATGAGACCAGCTTGACTTTATTTTTCTAATAAATGACTTATTTTGTTGCATTCTTGAATAAGTATTTAATTATTGAAATTCAATAAGTTAACTATATTGTATTTTGTTTTATGGCACTTTTCCTATATATAAAATTCTGTCCAATTTTAGATACAGTTTTTATATTTTACTGAGTTTTTCTTATTTTTTGATAACTTTTCTGATATGTTTGTTGGGTTTTATCTCAGGAACAAACTATTCTGTTGGATTATCTCTGTCTGTTCTTCATTTTATCCTGTTCTTTGAATTTCTCTAGTCTCTCTGCCTTTTTCCTTCTGCATGCATTATATCCTCAAATCTTCTTTTCATCCCATCTGGCGGACTGTGATAGTTGACTACCTGATGTAAATTTCTCTTTTCTGTCTTATTAACAGAACCCCATTTTGGTTCTGATGGAAGCGTATATACCTTACAAGCTTGATTTCTTTGTATGTCTTGCAATTAGAGATTGGCATATAACACAGTACTAATGAGATATAATTCTGTCACATGGGCTTTCCAGGGAAACTATGTAAAAGAAATCCAGCTAAGTAGACACATGTGCATTACATTTTTTCCTTCTCATTATGCTTTCCTGGAATAAAAAAAACAAGGTGGAAGGAGAAGCAGCTATCTTTTTTTCACTTTTTATTTAATGCATACAAACTTCATGCCTTTCTTAAGTACAATTTTAGGAATATAGTGGTTCTTTGCACCATGCCCACTCTCCCATCCCTACTCCCTCTTCTTCCTCCCTCTCTTAGTCCCAGTCTTATTTTGTACTAAGATCTATTTTCAATTAACTTTACACACAGAAGAATAAGTCTATAGTAAGTAAAGAGTTCATCAATTTGTATGATCAAGGAAAAAGTAAAAGAAAAATTAAATAAAAGAAGAATGAAAGTGTTTTCAACAGTTGAGACAAGGGCTGTTTGAAGTCATAGCATTTTGAAGTTAATTTCACTTCTTTTTTTTTCTTTTGTTATTGATAAACAATTAACTTTAATGAAGCACCCAAGAGTGGTTCATCTTTTGCGAGCACTTAGACATAACTGTAGCTTATGAGACATAAGGGTATCCATCACTTAATACATTAAGAGAAAGTAAGTCTTTAGGAACAAGTTTTGTTGCTAATTAAAGAAGCATCTAAGAAAACCAGAAATTCAGATGGACACTTTGGCCTAACTAAAATTTATTAAACATAAGTATATCTTCCACTTAATACACTAAAATGGAATAAATTTTTGCAAATAAGTTTTATTGCTAACTCTCCTAATACAACTCTTTGAGGGCAGAGGTCCTGCTTGGGGGTTAATGCACAGTGACTCCTGTTCTTAATTTAACAATTAACATTCTTATGTATGACCTAAGTGATTACCTGGGGCTCTTGACATGAGCTGCCTAGACTATGGAAGCCTTTTGAATCCACAAACTCCATCAGTATTTAGATAAAGCCATCAGCAAATTGGAAGCTCTCCTCTCCTTTCAGAGAAAAACACATCCTTCTTTGATGACCACTTCTTCCCACTGGGATCTCACCCATAGAGGTCCTTCATGTAGGATAGTTTTTGCAACAGTGTCTTGGCTTTCCATGCCTAAAATGCTCTTGTGCTCTTTTCAGACAGACCCAAATGCCTTAAGGTCTGATTCTGAGATCAGAGTGCTGCTTAAAGCAATTATCATTCTATGAGTCTGCTGTATGACTGGAGAAGCAGCTATCTTGATATTCTGAGGTGATATGATGAAAACTACACTGAGCAGTGTTAGCCTAGAAAGCTAAGTGGACCTTTCGTAGTTCTTTTGAAGAACTGAGAAAAATAATTTCTCTTTTTGCTTAAACAATTGTTTAGTTAGGTTTTCCAGTGCATAAAATAAAAAGCTACCGATACAGATCATTCATTTGTTTTTTAGCATTGCAAATTTTATTTTTAATTTTAATGTTGCTTTTGGGTTAGCATTATGAAAACTCAACTGTTGAGACTTATTCCAATTTTAATATATGTGCAACTAAAGAGAGCAGGATATTGTTTTTTTTTAATGGCAAAAAAAAAAATTCTAAAAGGAAAGATATCAGACCACCAAGAACAAGCAAATTGTCATCCCCAGTGATAATTGAGTTCATGATGAAGGAGGGAGAGGATACTAGCAGGATATATTTCTTAGAAAACACAAGAAATGGGCATTGTGTTTTTAATATTTCTGCCACCCTTTCAAATTTTTGATAATGAGGTGACTTTAAAAATCATTTTATATTTTTTACTGCTTTTTTGGGGGGGTAGATAATCCAAAGTGTAGGCTTCAGAACTTAAAAATGAATTTGAAGTTATTGATATTGTACATATTAAAATAATAAATTTTATAACAAGGTTATTAAAACAAGAAAGCATGAAATGATTCAACTCAAGAAGAACTGTGGCCAATACTGGCTTGGGATTTAGAACAAATCTGTACCTTTTGTTGTTATTACTGAGTTAGAATTGCTTGTGGCTCTACCCAGCTGTTAATTAAGCAGAGAAAAACATGTTCATTAACTCCTTCAGTCCCCAGGATATTATTTAGTTATTGCTTCAATTTACTGTACTAAGCTCACTAATAGACAATGCCTTAAAAACACTGGGAATATCTGGCTCATAATATGTTTAGTCTTCTATATGATTAGATGGAAAAAGCAATTCTAATTTAGTTACTCGTTCATTTTAATTTGGGTTAGCAGATGTTCTATGTGTACCGCAGTCAACTATTTAGTTTGCATTATGGAAGAGCCTATAATAGCAATTTATCATTTTTTGTTATATTGTGGCTTTAATTTCCTTCAAAATGTTACAATAAAAATAGGATACATTTTACTTTTCTAACTGGTGTAGAATATCCCCAGAGCAAAATTGAGCCCATAAAATTCAAGCAATATTTTAAAATTAGTTTAGTTTGAGGGGGAAATGAGGGAAACAGGAAAAGTAAAGCAAAAGAAGCAAACTGAATAATGAAGCTCCCAGTTTACCAAAGATCCATATTCACTGTGAGAACAGGTGGTGGTAGATGTGGGAAGTAGCTCACATGGAAAATATTCTTATTTCTAGTATAATGTTGTTATTCAAAAACTTACATATATTACTTTTTTTCATGGACATGTATACTTTGAATAGGATTTTTGCACAAAACACCATTTGGATAACTGAAATGGAATGTCATAGCAGCACTGAAATTTTGTAACCATGTAGGTTCTCAACTCTTATTTCCAATTAATTAGAAAATAAATGTTCATTATTTTAAG
Source organism: Oryctolagus cuniculus (assembly GCF_964237555.1). Taxonomy (NCBI): domain Eukaryota; kingdom Metazoa; phylum Chordata; class Mammalia; order Lagomorpha; family Leporidae; genus Oryctolagus; species Oryctolagus cuniculus. The sequence continues at coordinate 119,466,285 of NC_091435.1, read as the reverse complement.
CTACTGAATCTGGGGATAATTTCATAACAATATATAACTAGAATGCAATGTACAACACAAAATTGTTTTGATGATTGATAAGATCAAGTAATAAGTAAATATTATCATTAGTTTGATCTACCAGAACTTTAGTCAGAAATTTACCAATTTCATATAGATTATACCTATTCTGTTGAGTTCAATTTTTGATGTTTTTATAATCTTTAGTTCTTGTATTTAGCTTCCCCAAATTCCCCTAACACTCTTAAATTAAATGTTATAGATATGTCCATGTTTACTTCATGGAAATATATAGTTGGCAAAAAAAATCAACTCCTACATTTTATAATAAAACTAAATAAATACATTATGTTGAAAAATGATATAACTCTAAATATAAATACTTACAATATAATTTATATAAATATGAATACTCTAAATATATGTGTATATTGATGAGTCCAGAAAAAATAGTTTAAACTGTGCTGTAGGTTGGATATAAAGTTTGGGTGTCTTGTAAAGGCCCTTGTGTTAGTTAATTGCCCTTAAAGTCATATTTTAATGTTTAATAGATTAATATTAATGGTAAGTGGGTTATGGGTGGAGACTTAATCCAATTGTGGTATCTGAAGATGGGATCTTGGGAAGTGATTAGATGGCACTAAGTTACTGGGGTAGAGTCCCCATGATAGAATCATGGTGGCTTTACAAAAAGACACATAGAGAATGATTGTTGTCCCTGTCTCTCTGCTTCCTGAGTCACCATCTGATCCTCCCTCTGCAAACATTCCACCATTCAATGTCTGCATCTGATGCCAGACTGATAAGGCTGCCTGGTCTTGATCTGTGAACCTCACAAATGGGGAACCAAAGCCAATCTTCCTTCATAAGTAGCTTCTCCCAGGAATTGTTATTGCAGTAACAAGAAGCCAACGAAGACAAGCTGGTATGCTGAAAAGTTACATTAGTAGAGCAGACATATTCTAAGAGTTTGATTGAGTGGTTACTCCTATAATCTCCACTATTTGAGCCTGATTCTCAGGCCATCCAGCCATATCAATAACATTTCCACCTTCACATACATTGGAGAATATAGCTTACAAGAGAGTATTTCAATGATATTTCAATGATGTAAGACCTAGATCTCAAACTCAGTGTCCTTAAGCCTGGGCATGTTGGGAAAAAGGACAAAGTGAGCTAGGGGAAGAAGAGGTCCTTTAGAAGCTGCAGATGCTCAGCTCAGCAGATGGTTCTTATGCAGGGATTTGAGTACTGGGTTGGCAGAGTGCAAATTTTCAAGAGAACATGAACATCTGGGTTTTTGTTTATGCTGTTTAAATTTTGAGAAATATTTCTCTGTATTTTAAAATATTGTTTCAGAGAAAATGAGATAAATGTCTGGATTAGAGACATTTCCTAATCTTTAAGAGTTGAGAAGGAAGCTGAATGTATGATTTGCAATTATTATTTTGTGGACAAAGTTTCAGAAGCCTACGTTTTGCTGATTTTTTAAAAATTTTGATTAGTTTTTAAAAGATTCAAGATGGTTTGTAGATACAATTTTATTAACTTTTATTTAACAAACATAAATTTCCAAAGTACAGCTTTTGTATTAAAGTGGCTTTTCCTCCCCATAACCTCCCTCCCACCCGCAACCCTCCCATCTCCCACTCCCTCTCCCATCCCATTCACATCAAGATTCATTTTCAATTATCTTTACATACAGAAGATCAATTTAGTATATATTAAGTAAAGATTTCAACAGTTTGCACTCACACAGACACATGAAGTGTCAAGTACTCTTTGATTACTAGTTACACCATTGATTCACATAGTATAGCACATTAAGGACAGAGATCCTACATGAGGAGTAAGTGCACAGTGACTCCTGTTGTTGACTTAACAAATTGACACTCTTGTTTATGGCATCAGTAATCACCCTAGGCTCTTGTCATGAGTTGCCAAGGCTATGGAAACCTCTTGAGTTCACCAACTCTGATCTTATTTAGACAAAGACATAGTCAAAGTGGAAGTTCTCTCCTCCTTTCAGAGAAAGGTACCTCCTTCTTTGATGGCCAGTTCATTTCACTGGGATCTCACTCACAGAGATCTTTCATTTAATTTTTTTTTTTTCCCCAGAGTGTCTTGGCTTTCCACGCCTAAAATACTCTCATGGGCTTTTTAGCCAGATTCACGTGCCTTAAGGGCTGATTCTGAGGCCAGAGTGCTGTTTAGGACATCTGCCATTCTATGGGTTGGCTGTGTATCCTGCTTCCCATGTTGGGTTTTTCTCTCCTTTTTAATTCTATCAGTTAGTATTAACAGAAATTAGTCTTGTTTATGTGATCCCTTTGACTCTTAATCCTATCATTATGATCAATTATGAACTGAAACTGATCACTTTGACTAGTGAGATGGCATTGGTACATGCCACCTTGATGGGATTGAATTGGAGTCCCCCGGTACGTATCTAACTCTACTGTTTGGGGCAAGTCCGATTGAACATGTGCCAAACTGTACATGTAGATACAATTCTAAGAAAATAATGACTGTCCCTCCCTGCCCGCTCCCTCCCTTCTTCTCCCTTTGTTGTTGTTTTTTTTTTTTACTTTTTGAGACACTTAAATTTATATTACAGTAAAAAGGCTTAATATTTCACTGTATAAGAAGTTTAATAAGTGAAAAGAAAAAGATCCTAGTTTAGTGGGAATATAGACAAAGGCTATAAATAATAACTAAATGGAAGATTTCCATTTCTCCTGTATACAGTAAATTTTAGAGTAATCACAGATCATTAAAACTATACAGGTATAGTATAACATAGTATACTATAACATATAGTATAACCTATAGTTATATGTTATATAGTATAGTATAACATATAGTATAAATAGTATAGTATAATAGATCATTAAAACTATACTAGTATAGTATAACACTCAACCATTCATTTGACAAGGTATAAAGCAAAGTTTCACAACACTGTATTTGCAGAAATGCTAATACATACAGACTTTTTTTTTAAATTTTAGCTCCCACACATAAGAGAGGACATGTGATATTTGTCTTTTTGTGTCCAGCTTATTTCACTCAACATGATGTCCTCAGTTGCATCCATTTTGCTGCAAATGGTAGAATTTCATTCTTTTTTATCTCAATGATATTTCTTTGTGCATATATACCACATTTTCTTTATGTATTCGTTTGATAATAGACATACTGGTTGATTCCAAATTTCAGCTATTGGAATCTCTTTGATACAATGTGTTCATTTCTGCTGGGTATATACCCAGTAGTGGGATTGCTGGTTCATATTGTTTTCTACGGTGGCTGCACTAATTTACATTTCCACCAATAGTGTATAAGTGTTCCCCTTTCTCCACATCCTTGTCAGCATTTGTTACTCTATGTTTTGGGTTTTAACCATTCTGACAGGGGTGAGGTAACATCTCATCGTGGTTTTGATTTGCATTTCCCAGAAGGCTAGTGATGTTGAGCATTTTTTCATATTTTTTTTGTTGGCATTTGCATTCTTTTGATAACTCTCTATTGAAGTCCTTTGCCAATTTCTTAAGTGGATTGATTTTTTTGTTGTTATTGTAGAGTTTTTTAAGTTGCTGATATTTCAGGAAACTAATCATTTGTCAGGTAGCTTGCAAATATTTTTTCCCATCCTGTTGAATGTCTCTTCACTCCACTGATCATTTCTTTTGCTATGCAAAATCTTCTGAGTTGAAGGGCTGGTGCTGTGGTATAGTGAGTAAAGCCGCCACCTGCAGTGCTGGCATCCTATATGGGCACCAGTTCAAGTCCCAGCTGCTCCATTTCTGATCCAGCTCTCTGCTAATGTACCTGGGAAAGCAGCAGAAGATGACTCTAGGGCTTGACTCTGCTCCTATATGGGAGACCCAGAAGAAGCTCTTGGCTCCTGGCTTCAGATGAGCCAGCTCCTGCCATTATGCCCATTTGAGGAGTGGACCAGTGGATGGAAGATCTCTCTGTCTGTCTCTCTGTCTGTTTATTCCTTTCTAAGAAATAGAAAATAAAATAAAAAATAAAATTTTCTGAGTTGAATATAGTCCCATTTGTTCAGTTTTGCTTTTGTTGTCTGTTCTTTGGAGGTCTTGTTCACAAAGTCATCCTCTACATTAATATCTTGGCGTGTTTCCCCTATGCTTTCTTCCAGCAACTTCATAGTCTCAGGTTTTAAATTTAGGTCTTTGATCCATCTTGAGTTGATTTTTATATTTGGTGAGAGGTGTGGATCAAATTTCATTCTTCTACGTACATATATCTAGTTTTGCCAGCACCATTTGTTGAAGAGATTATCGTTACTCCACTGTATGGTCTGAGCATTTTTGTCCAAAATCAGTTGGCTGTATGTAAGTGGATTAATTTCTGGACTCTATTCTGTTCCTTTGATCTGTCTATTGGTTTTTATGCCAGTATCAAACTGCTTTGATTACTACAACTTTATAGTGTGCTTTGAAATCAGAAACTGTGATGCCTCCAGTTTGATTTATCTTGCTCTGGTGGCTTTGGGGTCTTATTCAGGGTCTTTTGTGATTCCATATGAATTTTAGGATTGGTTTTCTAATTCTGTAAGAAATGCCATTGGTATTTTGAAAGTGATTGCATTGAATCTGTATATTTCTTTAGTTAGTAGACACATTTTGATGATATTGATTCTTCTAATCCATGAGCAACAAATATCTTTCCATTTTTTTCTCCTTGATGATTTCTTATATCAGTGTTTGATCATTTTCATTGTAATATTCTTTCATTTATTTGGTTAAATTTATTTCTAAATATTTGGCGTTTTTTGTGGTTACTGTGAATGGGATTTCTTTCTTCATTTCTCTTTCAATGAGCTCATCATTAGCACATAAAAAAGCTACTTTTTATGTTTATTTTGTACCCTTCAACTTTGCTGAATTGGTTTATCAATTCTAACAAATTTTTGGTGCAGTGTTTAGGTTTTTCCATGTACAACATCATGTCATCTGCAAACAAGGATAATTTTACTTCCTTTTCTAATATTGATGCCCTTTATTTCTTTCTCCTCCCTAATTGCACTTGCTAAAACTTCCAGTACAGTATTGAAAAAGAGTGGCAGAAGTGAACTTCCTTGTCTTGTTCCAGATCTGGGGGGAAATTCTTTCAGCTCTTCCCTATTCAGTATGATAATGGATGTTGGTCTGTCTTCTATAGCCTTTATAATTTTGAATAATGTTCCTTCTATACCTAATTTGTGGAGAGTTTTCATCATGAAGGGGTGTTGGATCTTATCAAACGCTTCCCTTACATCTATTGAGATGACCATATCATTTTTGTTTTTCATTCTATTGGTGTGATTCATGACATTTATTGATTTGAGAATATTAAACCACTCTTGCATTTCTGGAACAAATCCCACTTGATTGTGATGTATGATCTCTTTGATGTGGTTTTGGGCTCAATTTGCCAGTAGGTCTTTGAGAATCTTTGCATTTATGTGCATTAAGGATATAGGTCTGTAGTTTTCTTTTTAGTTGTATCTTTCTTTGCTTTTGGCCTCATAAGAGTTTGGCAGAGTCCCATCCTGTTCAATATTTTGGAATAGTTTGAAAAGTGTTGCACTTAATTCCTCTTTCAATGTTTTATAAAATTACTAGTAAAGCCATCAGGTCAGAGACTTTTCCTTGATGGAACATTTTGATTACTGCTTCAATGTAATTGGTTGTTATAGATGTTTATGTCTTCTTGATTTAATCTTGGTACATTATATGCATCCAGGAACTTATCTATTTCTTTGAGGCTTTTTTTTCCCAGTTTATTAGTATATAGTTCTTTATAGTAGTTTCTTATGATCCTTTGTATTTCAGTGGTGTCTATTATGATTTCTCCTTTTTCATCTCTAGTTTTATGTATTTAAATTTTTTTTCTCTTTTTTTCCTTTGCTAGTCTGGCTAGAGTTTTATCTTTTTGTTTATTTTCTCCAAAAAACCCCCACAACTTTTGTCTTCTGTATATAAAGATAATTAAAAATGAATCTTAATGAAAAATGGGATGGGAGAGGGTGTAGGAAATGGAATGGGAGTGGGGGTGGGAGGGCGGGTATGGGGGAAGAATGGCTATATTCCTAGAGCTGTACCTATGAACCTTGTATTTATTCAATAAAAGCTTAAAAAAACCACATTTTTTGTTTTGTTGATCTTTTATAATTTTTTAGTTTCAATTTCATTTATTTCTGCTCTGATCCTTATTATTTCTTGTCTCCTGCTGATTTGTTTTTTTTTTTTTAAGATTTATTTTATTTATTTTAAAGGCAGTGTTACAGAGAGAGGTTTTCTATCTGTTGGTTCACTCCCCAAATGGCTGCAATGGCTAGAGCTGGGCCGACCTGAAGCTAGGATCCAGGAACTTCTTCTGGGTCTTCCACATGGGTGCAGGGGCCCAAGGACTTGGGCCAACCTCTGTTGTTTTCTGAAGCCATAGAAGAGAGCTGTATTGGAAGTAGAGCAGCCTGAACTCAATCCAGTGCCCATATGGGATGCCAGCACATCAGGCTAGGGTGTTAATCTTCTGTGCCACAATGCTGGCCCCTGGTTTATTCTTGAATTTCTAAATTCCTAAGATTAATCATTAGATCTTTAATTTGAGACATCTTTTTTTTCATGTAAACACTTAATGCTATAAACTTCTCTCTTAGTACTACTTTTTTGTTGTATCACACAAATTTTGATATGTTTTGTTTTCATTTTCATTAATTTCAAGAAAGTTTTTAATTTTCTTTTTTCTTTTTTTTTTTTTTTTTGACAGGCAGAGTGGACAGTGAGAGAGAGAGACCGAGAGAAAGGTCTTCCTTTTGCCGTCGGTTTACCCTCCAATGGCCGCCACGGCCGGCGCGCTGCGGCCGGCGCACCGCGCTGATCCAATGGCAGGAGCCAGGAGCCAGGTGCTTTTCCTGGTCTCCCATGGGGTGCAGGGCCCAAGCACCTGGGCCATCCTCCACTGCACTCCCTGGCCACAGCAGAGGGCTGGCCTGGAAGAGGGGCAACCGGGACAGAATCCGGCGCCCCGACCGGGACTAGAACCCGGTGTGCCGGCGCCGCTAGGCGGAGGATTAGCCTAGTGAGCCACGGCGCCGGCTGAAAGTTTTTAATTTTTAAAAATTTCTTCAATGACCCATTGATCATTCAGTAGCATGTTATTTAATTTCCAAGTATTTATGAGTATTCTGTTGTTCTTCTTGTTGATTTCTAGTTTTATTCCTTAATGGTCTCAGAGGATACATGGCATGATTTTAACCTTTTAAAATTTATTGAGATTTGATTTGTGGCTGATTATGTGATGTATCTTAGAAAATGTTCCATGTGCTGATGAGAAGAATGTATATTCTATAGCTATTGCATGAAATGTCCTGCAAATGTCTGTTAGGTCCATTTGCTCAATATTATGTTTCAACTCTGAAATATCTTTATTGATTTCCTGTTGGGATGAATTCTCCATTGATGACAGTGGGGTGTTGAAGTCACCCACTGTTATTGTATTAGATTCTATCTCTCCCTTTAGGCCTAATAATATTTGAGATACATACATACACACACACACACACACACACGGTGGTTTTGT